>NC_091938.1:15393718-15694718 GCF_041260155.1 Ptychodera flava | reverse complement strand
AGAGAGCTACTTTCATAAGTTGTAGCTAAATCTGATCCACAAAGTGTCTGAGAGGACCTTTCCTTATATCGTTAAATCCATCACAGCACAGCTAATAATGACAAAAGCTGCTTTTTGAGTCTCCATGAACATCGTCCGGGTGACTCATAGGTTTGGTCATGTCCATGCGTGCCTGTGTGCGTGCCTTCGTGCATGCGTCCGTCCATCCGTCCGTTCACGCAGATATCTCAGAGAAGCCTTGAGCAATTTCATTCAAACTTGGTACAAAGATTACTTTTTATGTCATTCATATGCAACTCAACTTGTTTTCTGATCCGATCGAATATGGCCGTGTGACGTCGACGGCCATTTGATTAAGAAAAAGAGCTCTCTTTTTAGAGCGACTCGACCGCACTAAATTTGATGAAACATTTTAAAGATGTTCCTCACAAAGAGCTCTGACAGCACGCGATGAGATATGTCAGTATTGCATGAATTAATTGCTAATTTGCATATTTGATGACTCTTTGTAATTAGGATGATACGTCTAGAAATACTGCAACAAATTTGGTACATATCTTTAGCAAACAGTCTCACAGTAGCGTAAAAAGGCACTTAGCAGTGTCATGTGAATTAATTGCGAATTTGCATATTTCATGTACTTTCCTAATTTAAAGACTATCTGCAGAAATATAGTATCGAACTTGATGAAATATGGTACACATGTTGATCTTTCGGAAGTGTAAGACATGCGTAGATATGTAGTAGTATCATGTTAATTAACTGCTGATTTGCATATTTAATGACTTTTCGTAATTTCCCTGATATGTCAAGAAATAGTGCATCAAATTCATGAAATTTGGTGCAGATGTTGATCTCACATTATTTAAAATTTTAACGAAGACATTAATCATTGTCATTGGAATTAATTGCCAATTTGCAATGTTAATGAACTTACCTAATTAGTGGGTTACGTCCAGAAATAATACATATGTTTATCTTTCAGTACTCTAATACTGTGCGAAAACATTAAATAGCATTATGTCAATTTGTTGCCAATTTGCATATTTGATGAAGTTTCATAATTAGTATGATATGTCTAGAAATGCTGCATCAAATTTGATTAAGCGTGGTACAGATGTTGATGACCCAGTAGTGTTATGGTATGCAACGATATGTGGTAGTATCGTGAGTAGTATAGAACGGCACCGTAACACTCTGATTTGGGTCCGTGGCGCGGTGGCGCGTGTGGCGCGGACCCCCTAGCTTACCCAAAAAAAGTGTGGCGCGCCCAATTTGGGTCCGTGGCGCGGTGGCGCGGGAGGCACCTGACCCCCTAGCTTACCCCCAAAAGGTGTGGCGCGCCCAATTTGGGTCCGTGGCGCGGTGGCGCGGCCCCCCTAGCTTACCCAAAAAAGTGTGGCGCGCCCAATTTGGGTCCGTGGCGTGTGGCGCGGACCCCCTAGCTTACCCAAAAAAGTGTGGCGCGCCCACTTTGGGTGGATGGCATGTGGCAAAGCCCCAGCTTATCTAAAATCTTAGTATAGAACGCACCGTAAACTCTCATTTGGGTCAGTGGCGCGGTGGCGCGTGTGGCGCGGACCCCCTAGCTTACAAAAAAAAACTGTGGTTCGCCCAATTTGGGTCCGTGGCGCCGTGGCGCGGGAGGCACCTGACCCCCTAGCTTACCCCCAAAAGGTGTGGCGCGCCCCATTTTGGGTCCGTGGCGCGGTGGCGTGGTCCCCCTAGCTTACCCAAAAAAAGTGTGGTGGACTCAATTTGGGTCCGCGGCCTGTGGTGCGGACCCCCTAGCTTAGCCCAAAAAGTGTGGCACGCCCAATTTGGGTGGGTGGCATGTGGCAAAGCCACAGCTTAGCTAAAATCTTTTTTTTAATGTGGCGCCTCCCCCCCCCAATTTTGGACCGTGGCGCGGTGGCACCCGACCCCCTAACTTACCCAAAACATTTTAAAATGTGTCAACATAAGATCTTTTCACCATGGCAACCCATCCATCGTTCTTCTGATTGGCTGATATGTATTATGACCCTATCAAGTTCAAAGTTGATTGGTGTGAACAGGAATTATGCAAATGAAGAAGGGTAGATAAAGCACTTCTCACTCCAGTGTGGCTCACACTGCTGATATGGTCTATGATGAAGACGTGCGCCATCTATCGACCAGCTGATAAGATTCTTTTGTCCGTCATAGCCTGCCGCCCGTCGAGTACGTAACCGTCATGAGCTGGGACAGTTCACCAGAATTTTCAGCCAGCCAGTGGCAAAAGATCACAGAAATTGAGGAAGAATATAGAAGGCAGCTACAAGAAGAAAACCAGGTATGTAATTTGAATAATACATCCGCCCGTATTTTGCTAAAATCTGTGTTACTGTCATACAGTCGATGTTGCTCGGCAATGTACACTGTGTAGTCAATGCTACGGGCAAGTGTCTATACGATAAATTAACATACTTTCATGGATGAAACACAAATAAATTCCTGTGCGCTGAATGTACACATTTCTTGTTGTTGAATACTACTCATCCAAGGATGGTTTGATGTCTTAGAAATGAATGTTTACAAAAATGTGGAAAATTGTGTTGTTGGATTTCTACGCTGGGCGCCGTGTTGGCGATTTGCACTGTGCCTATGTGTGTGGACGCGCGGCTTGTACATTTATCGTCTGCAACGGTTTGTTTACATACTCGCTGAATCACTGTTTTTGAGTATTAATGGATTTTTTCGAATAGTTTCTTATTTTTCTTCCATGATAAACACTGATATGGTGTCAGCTATATAGGTGTATATATGAATGTTTGGTGAATTGTGTAAAGGGGTGAAAAACGCTTAGGTGTTTGCCGATCAAATCTGTTCATTTCAGTGGCGGTAGATTGTATACTGTCAGTGCGGACGCAGATACCCGAGACGCGCAAAATCGATTTTCCTTCGTGGGTGGTATGGAACGCGAAAATTTCAAAAAAAATCATTAAATCTAGCGCTACACATTGTCAAGAAATATCGCCTGTAGTTCATCGAGAATTCAACTTATGTTAATTATAACTAGGCGAATTGAAAGATAAATAGTTAGATTTACCAAATCGTACATTATTTAGTGTCTTATTAGTTTATATCGCTGAAAATCGCAAGTCAAAATGTTGTCTCGTGCGTTTTGACAGAAAATACAACTCATTCACTCCTGAATTTTCCAGTCATGCTCATAACATGTTTCTTCTCCAAGTTTGATTTTGTCACTTTCCTTTTACACAGACATCAAACTGAAACGCTATGCCCTCAGTTTTGGCGATAAGGCCGTGAGACGGAAATGTTAACTTAAAATAGCACTGGCGGGTACAGGTTGTCCTTGCAAATCCCTAAAATAAGAGCTAGAGCGCATGCGTGAAGGTTGCCCTCTAGCGACGATACTCATTGTAGCGCTTCTCAAATATAATTTTTACTATAACCCAAACGGGATTCGAACCCCCACACACTCACAGCAACATCGCCTAGCTGCTAGGCCTCACACAAAACCAGTCGGCTACCGTTTACCGTTTCTCATCCTGAACTTTTGCGCTTGAGAAAGTATCTCCCCTATAAAAGTGCAGAAAATTAAGCATAAAAAATGAGGCGATTTACTGAAGCCTTGTATCTCTAAAGTGGCCAATATGAATATACTAAAAAAGCATAAATGAATTATTACTGATTGTCACTGATTTTTCTGAAATGCACACTTGCATATTGAGCCAGAAAGGGAAAAAATTACAAGTATCACAGCTTCAAGGCTATACATGAGTTCATTTTAACAATTATTGTTCTAAAAGTACAGGTTTAATTAATGATGAGGTTATGCGATTTACCTAAATTAAAATACGTATTTTTTATAAATCTCTTACAATTTGATGCAATAAGTATCTTATAATAATATAACAACAATATGCCCTATAAACTTTATTTTAACTCTATAGCCATGATAGGTATACGCATCTTTTCACAAGGGTCAAACACAAAGAAAACTTATACACAGAAGACAGAGTACAGAATAACAACAACATTACAACACAGACAGGTTTCATGTAAAAGTGTCGAAAAAGCTTTGTCGATAAAATTTGTAACAAGCCTGCTTAAAACCTCTAACACTTGTACAACTTCTTATTGCTGAAGGCAAATTGTTGTACGGGTAATTACTCAAAAAGACTGCTTAAATAATTCGGTTCTAGCAAATGTAACTTGTAGAGCTTTATTACTAATAAATCTTAAAATCTTTGTGGATATTTGTACTACGTTGAAACAAAATTCATAAAATTGCAGCAAATCTAGATTGTAATAATGATTAATGTCTTTAATGGCAATAAATCATTGTTGTAATGACATGTCAAAAAGAAATTTAAATGTTTCAGTCTTGTCACGCATAACGTTCACTGGCCGTCAGTCCATGTAGTGTTGATCTGAAAGAATAAGTTCACACCACTTATTAATATACATGCATATTAAAAACCAGCAAATTTATCATTTATTATACATATGTTTTAAAAGTATTTGTCAATGATTATTTATCAAGTCCTCAGTCAATTGTTAGGACAATTTAGTGCGTAAATTGTATAAAGAATGACACTCTTTGAAAATTATCACTTCAATGGATAACAGATACATGCATGATATATTAACAGATATCAGTAGCAGATATTGTCATATAAAACAGGATTTTCACAAAACATCCTTCCATATCAGCTGTTCTGTGGAATCGTCCGACTTAAATGCTCTCATTTGTTTCTGATAGGATCTCATCTCACAAACTTAATGCACATCCGACGTGAACTCCCAATAGACTCCTATGCTTGATATGAACTTCAGCCTAATTAGTATTCTGCATCGCCCTAGCTCTAGACTATCATTTTCTCTAATGTGTACACTGGTGAAGCTAAAAAATAGTCACTGCTATGGCTAAAGACGGGTCATAGGAAGGGGACTTTGTTTATTCATGTTTAATATATACTACGTCACATTGTAGACAGTCAGAGAAAAATCGAGAGAAGAATCGGAAATCGTACCAAAATGCAAGAAGGTCGTTATTGACGATAGACTATAACAGGTATGAATTCAGAGACGTATTGGAAGCCATCGATGCTGGTTTATTAAGTAAATTATGGCTTTCTGTCAGGAAAATCCGTCTCCAAACTCGGCTGTACGTGCGTATAGCGGCTATTCCATTTCCCGACTTTCTATGTTTCTTATGCATACCAAAGCGGCCATCGCCGTATATCGAACAGCAAGTGACTGTGGCTCGAGGGTAACTTGCAGGGTATTGTTTTTGAAATACCGCGACGGTTATAGCTATTCTGCATGATAATACATTAAGTAAGCGACAGAAGATTGTCAACTTAATGCTTCCCTAACAAATAACTGGATTAAACGACCATGATACTAAATATGAATATTGTGAACGAAGTTATCATCAATTATATCGCCTGGAAAGTTGATGTACTTCCGGTTTTCAGGTGTCTGCATTTCATACGCTATCGTCCTGTCAAATGACCTCCTCCAGAAGCGATATTCACAAAATCTATTCCTATACATAAACTGTTACGGAAATTACCAAAATTGTTCAAGATAAGGCCGTGAGACGGAAATGTTAACATCAGAAAGCAGGACATAATACTGACAACTTTCTCCTTACGATGCAATCCACTATCGTCAGCAATGTCAATTTTCTTTGGGCATATTTACATTATTTAGAGGAGGATTACTGCATGAACGGTCAATTTTGATCGGAGACCAGTATTCTTAAAATAAGATTACTTAAAATATTCGATCTCAAACTTACTTGGCGAAATTAAACGAAAATTTGGAGGGCTCACCTACCTGAACCGTCACCCAGTCAATCTGATGTTGCTCTGAAGCGCACGCCAGGACCCCTTGGCAACGATGGAATTTGGCATAAGCATGCTTAGCAACAACGGAAAAATCGCATATCTGCGTCCGCACTGCTGTAGGGAATGTGTGAAAGCGTACGCTGCTCGGCCGTCAACTGTGTATTGCGTATGCCACTGTATTTGCTCCAAACGTTTATAAACGAATTTTCATAACTAAATACTCTAGAGCTTAAGAAAGAGATAATTCGTGTATATGCTAGCATACACTGATATATTTTGAGTGCCTAAACTGTACAAAACCGGCGATATTTACCGATCGATCAGTTTGTAGAGCTGGTAACTGTTACAATGTACATTGTTTTGTCACGTCATTCAACCGTCGACGGTTGTTTACACTCTAGAGGTCACAGCGTTCGTGTCGTGTCTGAATCTTGAACTGAGAACCCGTGTAAGAATATGACTACCTTTCAGTTGTAAACTGGCAGAAGCTGTTCCTGCAGTCATAAAAAATACTGAGGACGTTTTCCCCTTTGCCTCTTTATTTCAGAATCCAATCGAAGAATACGATGGAGACGTGGCTGACCTCTCCGAGGAAAATAACGGGGGTGAATGTCCAAGTTCGAATGGGTAAGCTAGAGGATAATTACTCATAAAATTCATTTACCTTCGTTCATCAAAGATTATAATTGTTGTGCATTTATGAGTTCAAAATTCATCTGATATAATACCGGATTTTTTTTTCTGTCTTTCCTTTAATCATACAGAAATGGGGAGTCAATGCCTGAAACAAGCAAAGGCAATCTGGATTATTTTACTCCTCCACAAACTCCAAGGTAAGTCTCTCTCTCTCTCTCTCTCTCTCTCTCTCTCTCTCTCTCTCTCTCTCTCTCACACACACACACACACACACATACATACATATATACGCACATATGTGAAATATTAAGTTTTTTCCCCTCAAAGTAACATGAAAATATTTTCCCCAACAGAATCTCAAAATCTGTTGCTCCTTCAACAGAGCAAAAAGATGATACAGGTAATGGAGGAGTCTCATCTGCAAAGAAATCCAGGTAATTAACTATTTTCATGTCTTTGAATTGATTATTTTATTTCATTGTAAGAGTACACATTTATGCATGTATGTATACATGCATGCATGTACACATGTATGTATGTAAAACATGCATGTACCGGTATGTATACGTGCATGCCTGTATGTATGTATGTATGTATGGATGTATGTATGTATGTATGTATGTATGTATGTATGTATGTATGTATGTATGTATGCATGTATGTATGCATGTATGTATGTACGTATGTATGTATGTGTGTCTGTAACTGTCTTACAATGTTTCCTCGTGTGTTTGTAAATGTGATCATACATATATTAATAGAGTCACAATTGATTAAATTATGTTTTTATTAAATCATTTATTTTTTATTTATTTATTTATTTTTATATATCTATTCAGAATGATGCCGGGTCCTTCTGATATAGGAGGAGCAAGCCTGACATTAAAGACACCTAATCATCAACCATCACCTGAATTTATGCAGCCGGGTCCTTCTGATATAGGAGGAGCAAGCCTGACATTAAAGACAACTAATCATCAACCATCACCTGAATTTATGCAGGCACTTGGACAAACTGAAAATCAGTCCTCGGCTCAAGATCGCACATGTTCCCAGTGCAACAGATCATTTGTACGACACCGAGATCTCAAGCGTCATGTCAGTACTGTCCACGGTGAGAACATTCGTTTCCCTTGCCCATGCTGTTATCGATCTTTCAGCCGCAAGGATAGCCTAAAGAGACACACAAAACACTGTTCATGCTGAATCTCGAGATCATCACTTCACCTGCCCTGTGTGCGATCAAAGCTTGGCCTGCAAGGATTATTTGAGAAAACATATCCATGATTGCCATCGTCGTCCAAGCACATACAAGTGTTCAACATGTGATATGGTATGCACCAGAAGGTCCCACTACACCAACCATATTAAAATTCACAAAAATTATCCAAGGCCATCTCATACAAGTGTGCTAGATGCTCCCGCCGATTCAAATCATTTCAGGCATTGAAAAAGCACAGTCACAACCACCGGGAAGATGCGCACCATTCATCCTTCTCTTCTTCTTCTTCATCTTCTTCTGCTTCGTCCTGTTCTGACAACGATGATGCAGACAATGTACAAGCAGGTGGTCATCGACAAAAGCAACATGATGCCAGCAATAGTAACAGCAGCAGTAATAGCAGAGAGGTTGACAGCAATGAGGAAAGCATCACACGTACCTCGGGCAGATTACCTGTTGATCCACTGGAACCAATCTTTGATGACAGTGACGATGGTAATGTGGAGCCTGACATTCTACCCCTCTACAGGGAAAATTGGCTCCACATTCGATCGAGACATCGTGAGGGAAACCCGTTGCTGGACGTCTTCAATTTCCGAACCCATGGTGGATTTCATCGTAATGAGATAGCGCGATACCTTCAGACAGTTCATCAAAGACAGTCCACTCAATACAAGGTAAATCTTGCCCTTGGTTTTATCATGCGTCATGTCGAAACGGGAGCATTGAGGTATTTTTATCCATCCCACAACAATCACCTGCTAGATGCGCCTGTTCTCATCAGGATCAGGATGATCTGAATGACTTTCTAACCCGTCTGCAAGACACTGATATACTTGAACACATCAAACAGAATAGACCAGACTCAAAATGGGTGATTGAGCTGATCACTAATATCACTGTTTACATCGTCAAAATGCCAAAGCATTACATCGGCTGCAGTGATGTCACCCTCCCAGATTACCTGATGACGTCTCAAAGTGTTGTACCTTTGATCCACTGTCCTCGTACAGCTCGTCCTTACAATGACAAGTTCTGCTTTTTCCGCTGCCTTGCTCTTGCCAAAGGGTATGAAGAAAAAAATCTGGAAGTTGCGGCAAAGCAATACTCACGACAGTTTACACAAAGTCAGGAACAGACTGTTAGTGTCAACTTTGGTGGTGTGTCATTCGAGACTTTCCAACTCTGGAAGACCTCTTTTCCATCAATATAGAAGTCTGTGAAATGAGTATCGAGGAAGAAGATGAGATGACAAGGGGTGAAAGGATCGTCAAGCACGTTTATAGATCCATGAGAAAACACACGGACACTATGTATGTCAACCATTATGAAGGTCATTTTTCATACATTAAAGATTTTGACCACTATGCCCAGTCATACAAGTGTTCCTCCTGTGATAAACTCTTCAACCACTTCAGAAACTTAGCCAAGCATGAAAAAACATGCTCTGCAGGGACAAAACACAATTTTCCTGGAGGTGTATTTCAGCTCAACCTAATAGTATTTGAATCTCTGGACGATGTGGGAATCATGGTACCTGAAGAATTGCGATTTTATCCCTACAGAGCAACATTCGATTTTGAATGCTATTTGGATAAGGACAGCTTACCTTCAAATGATGCAGAGAAACTCCGTTTTGTATCCAAGCATGAGTTACTCAGTGTAAGTGTCTGTAGCAATGTGCCATCCTATGAAGAGCCACGATGTTTCATCACTGATGGCAACCCGCAACATCTGGTCTCTGAAATGCTACAATACTTACAAACCATCAGCGAACGGTGCTACGAGATCATGAAACCTAGATTCCAGGAATTTCTTGAAGAACTGGCAAGAGAATTCAGAAAGAAGGAGGCGAAGAAGAGGATGATGATCACCCCTTGTGTCGACTTAAAACCGCTTCATTAACCACCTGAAACAACTGCCAGTCCTTGGCTTCAACTCTGGTCGCTACGATCTCAATGCAGCCAAGGCATATATGTGGCCAGAGCTTCTACGGGAGAGTACAGTAAAATTCGTCATCAAGCGATGTTCAGACTACCTGACTCTGGAGACTGACACTCTTCGATTCCTCGACATATCCAATTATGTGTCACATGGTTGTAGCTACAGTCAATTCCTGAAAGCGTACAATGCCACTGAAGAAAAGGTTTCTTCCCATATGAATGGATGGACTGCCTCGAAAAGCTGGGATCCCCATCACTTCCACCACATGAAGCATTCTACAGCACACTCAAGCAAAGAAATATCAGTGAAGAAGAGTACCTGCTGTGTCAGCAAGTGTGGTAGACCAATCGAATGACCACCTTCAGAGACTTTCTGGTGTGGTACAATAACGCCGATGTACAACCATTTCTAGAAGCCATCGGTAACATGTACCAATTTTATAGGGAACGATGGGTTGATCCATTCAAAGAGGCTGTTTCATTGCTGGCATAACCATGCGCTATCTGTTAGTTCAAGCGGCTTGACCCTGATGTCAACTTCTGTCTTCTGAGCGAACAGGACAGAGACTTGTATGACACCTTCAAGTCCAATATAATCGGAGGCCCCAGCATCATATTCCGTTTCTACCACGATAAACCCTGCAAGCATATCGTAGGATATGATGCAAATGCACTGTACCCGTGGGCATTAATGCAAGACATGCCCACAGGCTTCTACGTTCAACAAAAGATATGTGAAAACTTTCGTCGGACACTATCTGAACCCATCGCCTCCCAGTGGCTCGACTACCTTGCAACAAAAGATGACCTGCATATCCAGCACAGGAGCAATGCCAGAGAAATACGTCTCGGTGGTCGTCGCCTCCCTGTTGGTTTCTGTGAGGCAAACATTACTGCCTATCAGTTTCATGGTTGATACTGCCTATCAGTTTCATGGTTGCTACTGGCATGGGCATGATTGTGATGCGAACAGAAAGCGAGAAGTCAATGAAGTTTGTAGGAAGTCTGTGCAAGAGCTTCAGGAAGAGACTGCCAAGAATGATACCTACATTAGAGACATGGGGTTCAACCTGGTCACCATGTGGGAATGTCACTACCGTACCATGCGCCGGACAGATCCTGATCTCAGAGCATTGATCCATCAGAGAAACACCAGGTATCTTGACAGGAGCTACACAGTTACTGAAGAGGACATCATCGAAGCAGTCAAGGACGGTGAGCTCTTCGGGATGGTCGAGTGTGACCTTGAAGTTCCTGAACATCTGCAGGAATACTTTTCAGAAATGTGTCCTATATTCAAGAACATTTCCATCACCAGGTCAGATGTTGGGGAACACATGTTTTCACATGCAGTCAATCACGATCAACTGAGAAGTCCTCGACGATCACTGATCAGTAGTCTGCACGGTGAGAAGCTCCTCATTATCACTCCCCTACTGAAATGGTACCTGAATCATGGTCTCACTGTGAAAAAAGTTCACCAGGTCCTAGAATTCACCCCAAAACCTGCTTTCGAGAGTTTGGAGAGTCCGTATCAACAGCTCGTCGACTCGGTGATGAAGATCCCACCAAAGCCGTACTTGGAGACACTATGAAGCTTCTTGGATAGTGCCTACCGGTAAAACACTCATGAATAAAGACAAACATCTGGACGTCAATATCTGTGGTTTGGCCAAGGCAACCAAACTGGTCAACTCCCCACACTTTCGACGCCTGGTTGATTTTGCCGACGACACATACGAAGTCTCCTCCACCAAGAAAACCATTACCATTGACCAACCTATGCAGATTGGCCTCTTTGTCTACCAGTATGCAAAGATGCGAATGTTGCAGTTTTACTACGATTTCATGTGTCGATTCTTCGAGCAATCTGATTTCCAGTATGTGGAGAGTGATACCGATTCGGCATACATCGCCATTGCGGCCAACAGCCTCGAAGAAATGGTCAAACCAGAGATGAGAGAGTTGTATGAAGCTGAACGTCATCATTGGTTTCCACGCTCTGATCACTACCAGTATGACAAACGAACTCCTGGCCTTTTCAAGATCGAGTGGGAAGGCGATGGTATTGTGGCACTCAACAGCAAATGCTACTACTGCTTTGGTGGAGATAAGGAGATAAGTTTTCATGTAAGGGCGTGAACAAGAAACCAACCCCATCACCAAAGAGTTGTATATGGACGTCCTCCATTCCAAATGTGACCAGAGTGTGACCAACAGGGGATTCTGTCTACATGGACTCCACATGTACACTTATCAACAACTGAAGTGTGGATTTTCATACCTCTATATCAAGCGAAAACTCCTGGCTGATGGAGTTTCCACAGAACCACTGCAACTGTAAATGTTGTATCCTCCTCCCTCGGACGCAAATTTTAAACAAACCCTTAAAAGTAAAAAAAAATAATAA
The DNA here is from genome assembly GCF_041260155.1 of Ptychodera flava. Taxonomy (NCBI): domain Eukaryota; kingdom Metazoa; phylum Hemichordata; class Enteropneusta; family Ptychoderidae; genus Ptychodera; species Ptychodera flava. Next base: position 15,682,664 of record NC_091938.1, on the reverse strand, counting down.
ACAAAAAACAATGGACTCTTTCAAAAAAACAAAGTATGTGAATCATCGTTGAATTTGTTATTCAAACTTTAATGGACACTGAGTATTTACCTTTTTTTTTCTTTGTTCAAGTTGAATTTTGAATCCCCGGGAGAAAAGGCTCGGCATTGGGATTAACTATGGTGTTAAGAAGATTATGAGATGTTTCTGTCTTTTGTTTTCCTTTGAACTTGCAATTGTTATATAAATATGTTGCTAGATTTATTTATTTATTTATTTATTTATTTATTTATTTATTTATTTATTTTCATTTAATCTGCATTGGCCTTTAAGATAAAAAAAATAAGATGACCGAACAAATAGAATAAGAAGTTAAATACAAAAAAAAAAAAAAAAAAATATTGTGAATTTTTACATCACTCTTTGACAATGTTTTGGAACATGTTTACATAAGTTATTTCTTCTAACAGGCATTAAAGAATCCATCACTTCGATGGATTGATTTGAAAGAAGAAAATGGTGTTTTTGTCTTTGTATGTGTGGGAGAGAGTGTTTGCGTGTGCAGATGTTGAGGAATGGCAAGGTATGAAAAGCATGGCCCCTTTGCCCCCAGGGCCAAAATTCAGGCCCCCACGCCCCGAGGGCCTTCAGTGAAGATGTGTAACCCATTGAACTCCCCCTTGCCTTTCTGTGATGCAATTCATGTAGGCCCTCCATGAAAAGAAGGAGGCCCCTTTGCCCCTCGGGCCATTTCCTCCCTCTCTCCCCCTTTCCTCTTTCGTGCAATGAGGTATTCCTTGCTTATGTAAGAGAGTGCTTTCATGTAATTCACTCAGTTGGCATGATGGGTGTCATTCTGCAAACATTGTTAAGATTGATCGTGAACAATCGAGACTTTTCAAAGCCCATGTTCTTCGTCTACCTTTGTGTTTTACCTTACATCATCTACGACAAATTTTTTAAACCAAAGGTAATGTCAAGATCGTTGATTGAAAAAAGGAGAATTTGAAAGTAAGCCAACCGTTTGATATGCCACGAGTAAGAAAGAATTGTCCTTATCCTGGATGTCCTGCAAAACACCTGGTCAGACTGGCAAATCATCTTGTTCAAGTGCATAACGTCGGAGACAAACTAGAAAGACATAGATTCTTAAAACTGGCCGAGAAATCTAACTCCCATCAACTGCTGCGTGACTTGATCCGAATCGTACACATTTTGACAAAAGGAGATCAGTCCAACTAAGTTATGGATGCAAGGCTTCACCATCCGTTCACTGCACTCGTGTGTGGGCCAACACAGTCAGGCAAAACAGAATTTGTGAAACGACTTCTGAAGGAAAGACAAGCCCTGATTGTTCCTTCTCCAGAAAACATCGTCTGGTGCTATGGTGAGTATCAACCTGCCTACGCAGAACTGACTTCCCAGATTCCTGGTATTCGTTTTGTGGAGGGCATTCCTGTTGACTTGGACACACTGTTTCTCCCACGCAAACAAACTTATTGATCATTGACGATCTGATGTCAGAAACTGGCAACAACCAGAGAATTACTAACCTTTTCACCAAAGGCTCTCATCATCGCAACCTGTCTGTGATGCTCATCTTACAAAATCTATTTCACCAAGGCAAAGAAACTCGCACCATGAGTTTAAAAATATCGCAATCATACCAATCCATAATCCAATAACACTAGGTCAAATTTGTAAGACAATAGTTGTAAACATAGACACAAAACAGCACAGAACAGACAGTAAATAGACGGTACAAACAAAGTCAAATTCATGAAAGAAAGATATATGGACCTCTGGCCAAAAGACCAAGAAGTGATGTCAGGTGTTTCGAAAATAGTAAGCGCATCCTGCCCCACATGTGGCACCCGCCATATATCAATCTGTAAGTCAGATAGGTAGTGGTCACTAACTAAGGCCCAATGTCACCGATGCCATCAGTGATCATTTGTCGAAGAGAGATATTGTATTTATCTACCAGCTTGCGATACCTGCCAAAAAAGCGTTTGAATGTAGAGACAAGTCTTGCTCTGGTGTAACCTTGATTTAACAGTTTGAAAGAGAGATGGCCATGTCTCTCTACAAAATCACCATATGAACTGCATGCTCTTGCATATCGTATAAGCTGGGAAATGTATACCCCATAAGCAGGTGAGAGTGGAATATTACTGATGAGGTGTGGAAAATTAATTATACTAAAGTTGAAATCATCTCTCTTGTCATATAGCCTAGTAGAAAGGTGACCATTGGAGTCAAATTCAAGTAAAATGTCCAGATATGAAGCAGAAGAGGCCGTTTCTGTAGTTTCTTTAATCTCCAATTCTGGAGGGGATAAATCATAGCGAGATATTTACTGAATTCAGAGTTATTCAATGAAATAACATCGTCTATGTATCTAAATGTTAGGTTGAAAGTACGAGCTACAGAGACCTTTTTCTGCTTGATAAGGTTCTGGATAAATTCTGCCTCGTATGAGAACAGAAATAAGTCGGCAAGTAAGGGAGCACAGTTAGTGCCCATGGGAATTCCTATACACTGTTGGAAAATGTGTCCTCCAAATTCAACAAATATGTTGTCAATGAGGAAATCAAGCATACTGATAATGTCTTTCTCGGTATAAAACACTTTAGCATTAGTTGTATTTTTAACAAAATATGTAGAATTATACCCTAATACCACATATTTGTAACGGCGTGAACCGTTTTTGTAGAAAAATGCTTGGTTGATGATGTTTTTCAAGCGTTCTTTCAATTTATCATGTGGTATTGTGGTATACAATGTGGAAAAATCGAAAGTTTTAATAGATGTTATTTTTGAAACAGATCTTGATTTCAAATTTCCAAGAGTTCCTTCGAATTTATTAATATCCACATTTGATTTATACCACTCCGAGAAAAGACAACATCACAGTATGATTGAAGTCCCCGTTTAACAGTACAAAGAACAGAAGTCAGTATCTTCGATAACTCTGTTGTTGAACATTTTGAAGATCCTGCGATAAACCTAGCTTTGTAAGGTGTTTTGTGGAGCTTTGGTATCCAGTATAAGCTAGGCAACTTATTATGGTCATCCTTTGTTGTAATATTAAAATTATCCATGAATGACTTATGGTTTGCCAAAATTTCAGATTTGTTGAACATTGATTGTCTGTAAGTGGAGTTGGTTGAGGTCTTAGTTACACCAAGTTCGTCTATAAGACATTCAAAATAATACTTCTTACAGACAAATACAATGTTATGGCAGCTTTATCAGCAGGGACGACAACATATTTGTCATGGATATCATTCAAACACTTAACAGCATCAGGATCTTTAAATACAGAATAGGGTCTTCTGCAAACATGTGATCTTAGTCGACCAATACGGCCACGCACTATTTTCCTCACAGATTTGACCATTCTGACAGTGTGTCCAACTCTACATCCTCCCTTTTAGCCCATTTCCTGGCATAATCTTCAACTGAGTCCATAATGATCTTAAAATTATGGTTCCAGTTGATCCTGCGAGGTTCTCTGAACTTGGGTCCACAAGATAATATCTTACGAAGGTGGTGATGTTCAACCAAGTTCAGATCACCAGTGATGACATGGCCAACTGGAGTATATTTGAAGGGAGATGTAGAGCAGTCACAGGATGCTGGTGTTTGAAGGAATTCATCAATTTTTAAGTGCCGCAATGCCTTATTGTAATTGAATATTTATTGGGGATTGTCTTGGTGTATTGATATGACAGAATAGGTACAGACTGGTTCTTAAAGTATACAGGTATAGTTGATGTAACCTTTTTGTTGTGTAGTATATTGCTGATATTAATGGCATCAATTCCTTTGTTAGTAAATGGAAGATGTATGAAATGACGATGATCATCAGTCATAGGTTCAGCACGAACAGGCTTGTATAGTCTGTATAGTGCAATGTCAGCAATAATACTAACCAGTCTGTACGGTTGTTTGTTCGGATCTGTCAAAGACAATCCCAATGCATAGACATGCAACCTTCTCAAGTCCTTGATGGAAAGAGCAAATAATGAAGTACGAATGTGATGGAGACCTAAAGGCTTCTGCAATAAAAGAAGCAGTTCATGAAATTTGTCATGGCAATTGGATGTAGCTGATGTATCCAATTTAGGCCGATGGTAACGCCTATGTCCATGACTACGTCTTCTACGGACAGAAGACTCAAATAGGCCCATCACATTCACTTCTGAACAACCAGGACTTGAGAGATTGCCTATATCTTTGATGTTGTCATTACAACCATAAGGCATTGCGGTACCTAACTGTCTAATCCAGTGGTATTCTCTCTGTCTACGGAATGGTGAACTAAGTGTGGGGCTGTTGGTTGGATGGTATATTTTTTCAAGAATACGGACACGCATAGACAAAGTGGAGTGATCGTCCTGGTTAAAATGCTTATAAAGTTGCACATCCAAAGATCGATTCACTCCACTGCGATGTCCGTTCATTCTAGATCGTAAGCTGTTTCCTGTTTCACCAACATAAATGAGCCCGCACAATGAACACTCAATTCCATAGATTACGTTTTTTGTCGTGCAATTCAGAGGTTCCAGACATTTGGTAGAATAGGTCTTACCTGTCAAACTACTACTGAACTGTTCTGTAGTGATGAGCATACTACAGGTTTTGCAGTTTTTAATACCACACTTTGTGATAGAACCTGTATAATCACAAGCTGGAGATGACTTTAAACAGTCCGTCAGTAGCAATTTGCATGGTTTAATTGTCTGGTAGCTTTCTCCATTTCTGTGATAAAAATTGCCCTCTGATTGCACGTATGATGTCTTAGTAACATCCCGAAGGATAATCCGAGGGACACACGGATTTTGAGCTACTGTGCCCCGTGTAGCTGGTCGGGACCTTGTTAACCCGGGCGACGTCCCAGCCGGTATGAATATATCTCTTATACAGTCCTTCATTATCATGTACAAGTACCAGGTGGATGATGCCCTCGGGGACAATATGTCCACCAGCAGGAGCATCGACCTGGTCGTAGTAAAATAATCGCAATCATACCAATCCATAATCCAATAACACTAGGTCAAAATTTGTAAGACAATAGTTGTAAACATAGACACAAAACAGCACAGAACAGACAGTAAATAGACGGTACAAACAAAGTCAAATTCATGAAAGAAAGATATATGGACCTCTGGCCAAAAGACCAAGAAGTGATGTCAGGTGTTTCGAAAATAGTAAGCGCATCCTGCCCCACATGTGGCACCCGCCATATATCAATCTGTAAGTCAGATAGGTAGTGGTCACTAACTAAGGCCCAATGTCACCGATGCCATCAGTGATCATTTGTCGAAGAGAGATATTTTATTTATCTACCAGCTTGCGATACCTGCCAAAAAAGCGTTTGAATGTAGAGACAAGTCTTGCTCTGGTGTAACCTTGATTTAACAGTTTGAAAGAGAGATGGCCATGTCTCTCTACAAAATCACCATATGAACTGCATGCTCTTGCATATCGTATAAGCTGGGAAATGTATACCCCATAAGCAGGTGAGAGTGGAATATTACTGATGAGGTGTGGAAAATTAATTATACTAAAGTTGAAATTCATCTCTCTTGTCATATAGCCTAGTAGAAAGGTGACCATTGGAGTCAAATTCAAGTAAAATGTCCAGATATGAAGCAGAAGAGGCCGTTTCTGTAGTTTCTTTAATCTCCAATTCTGGAGGATAAATCATAGCGAGATATTTACTGAATTCAGAGTTATTCAATGAAATAACATCGTCTATGTATCTAAATGTTAGGTTGAAAGTACGAGCTACAGAGACCTTTTTCTGCTTGATAAGGTTCTGGATAAATTCTGCCTCGTATGAGAACAGAAATAAGTCGGCAAGTAAGGGAGCACAGTTAGTGCCCATGGGAATTCCTATACACTGTTGGAAAATGTGTCCTCCAAATTCAACAAATATGTTGTCAATGAGGAAATCAAGCATACTGATAATGTCTTTCTCGGTATAAAACACTTTAGCATTAGTTGTATTTTTAACAAAATATGTAGAATTATACCCTAATACCACATATTTGTAACGGCGTGAACCGTTTTTGTAGAAAAATGCTTGGTTGATGATGTTTTTCAAGCGTTCTTTCAATTTATCATGTGGTATTGTGGTATACAATGTGGAAAAATCGAAAGTTTTAATAGATGTTATTTTGAAACAGATCTTGATTTCAAATTTTCCAAGAGTTCCTTCGAATTTTTTAATATCCACATTTGATTTATACCACTCCGAGAAAAGACAACATCACAGTATGATTGAAGTCCCCGTTTAACAGTACAAAGAACAGAAGTCAGTATCTTCGATAACTCTGTTGTTGAACATTTTGAAGATCCTGCGATAAACCTAGCTTTGTAAGGTGTTTTGTGGAGCTTTGGTATCCAGTATAAGCTAGGCAACTTATTATGGTCATCCTTTGTTGTAATATTAAAATTATCCATGAATGACTTATGGTTTGCCAAAATTTCAGATTTGTTGAACATTGATTGTCTGTAAGTGGAGTTGGTTGAGGTCTTAGTTACACCAAGTTCGTCTATAAGACATTCAAAATAATACTTCTTACAGACAAATACAATGTTATTGGCAGCTTTATCAGCAGGGACGACAACATATTTGTCATGGATATCATTCAAACACTTAACAGCATCAGGATCTTTAAATACAGAATAGGGTCTTCTGCAAACATGTGATCTTAGTCGACCAATGCGGCCACGCACTATTTTCCTCACAGATTTGACCCATTCTGACAGTGTGTCCAACTCTACATCCTCCCTTTTAGCCCATTTCCTGGCATAATCTTCAACTGAGTCCATAATGATCTTAAAATTATGGTTCCAGTTGATCCTGCGAGGTTCTCTGAACTTGGGTCCACAAGATAATATCTTACGAAGGTGGTGATGTTCAACCAAGTTCAGATCACCAGTGATGACATGGCCAACTGGAGTATATTTGAAGGGAGATGTAGAGCAGTCACAGGATGCTGGTGTTTGAAGGAATTCATCAATTTTTAAGTGCCGCAATGCCTTATTGTAATTGAATATTTTATTGGAGATTGTCTTGGTGTATTGATATGACAGAATAGGTACAGACTGGTTCTTAAAGTATACAGGTATAGTTGATGTAACCTTTTTGTTGTGTAGTATATTGCTGATATTAATGGCATCAATTCCTTTGTTAGTAAATGGAAGATGTATGAAATGACGATGATCATCAGTCATAGGTCAGCACGAACAGGCTTGTATAGTCTGTATAGTGCAATGTCAGCAATAATACTGACCAGTCTGTACGGTGTTTGTTCGGATCTGTCAAAGACAATCCCAATGCATAGACATGCAACCTTCTCAAGTCCTTGATGGAAAGAGCAAATAATGAAGTACGAATGTGATGGAGACCTAAAGGCTTCTGCAATAAAAGAAGCAGTTCATGAAATTTGTCATGGCAATTGGATGTAGCTGATGTATCCAATTTAGGCCGATGGTAACGCCTATGTCCATGACTACGTCTTCTACGGACAGAAGACTCAAATAGGCCCATCACATTCACTTCTGAACAACCAGGACTCGAGAGATTGCCTATATCTTTGATGTTGTCATTACAACCATAAGGCATTGCGGTACCTAACTGTCTAATCCAGTGGTATTCTCTCTGTCTACGGAATGGTGAACTAAGTGTGGGGCTGTTGGTTGGATGGTATATTTTTCAAGAATACGGACACGCATAGACAAAGTGGAGTGATCGTCCTGGTTAAAATGCTTATAAAGTTGCACATCCAAAGATCGATTCACTCCACTGCGATGTCCGTTCATTCTAGATCGTAAGCTGTTTCCTGTTTCACCAACATAAATGAGCCCGCACAATGAACACTCAATTCCATAGATTACGTTTTTTGTCGCGCAATTCAGAGTACTTGGTCCTCTTCAAAAATCCGAGAGATGGCTCGCAAATCACACACCTGGCCAAACAGATGTATCCTGGACACACTCGTTTTGTTCAAGAAGCATTTAGCGACGCTACCCAAAAACCCTACGGCTATCTTCTTATTGACCTAAAACCCAACACGCCGGAAGTCCTTTGTCTGCGTTCCAACATTTTTCCTGGGGAGACTACCTTCGTTTATGTGAGGAAAACTTAAAATAGATATGACGGGAAGAAATCTCATCATTCATCATGTCTCAGCGAATGAGAAAGCATGCCCATTTTCTCTCTGTGTTAGCCAGAGGCAACCCGAAGCAGCAGAAAGGAGTTATTGAAGGAGCCAGCAACGATCTGATTCACTGTCTCTGTGAGTGTTGTTTGAACATCCTGAGGGGGAGTGTTCCATTGACGGCGAGTCAGAAGAAGACATTGAGCAAATACAAACATCAGCTTCGCACGCTGAGAGATAGAAAGGTTAAAACATCTAAAAAGAAGAAAATCCTGGTTCAGAAAGGAGGATTCCTCTCCGCTGTTTGGGACCCGTGCTGTCTGTGCTGGGAAGTCTCTTGTTTAAGTGACAGGCACCATGCCCATGGAACACGCCAAGAAGATGGCACTTGTGCCACAGGAATTGCTGGATACAATACAAGTGCAGCAGAATCAGGCTACACATCCCGTCACCAAGGTATTATCCTCATTAGATCGGGAGATGCAACAGGTTTTGGAGAGAACAGATTTAGCTGATGATGAAAAAACCAAACTGTACCAACAAGCTCTCCAGCAGTATAGGGCTTTTATGGACAAAAGGAATGAACCCGTGAAAATCAGCATCGTCCCAACCGAAAGAAAAACTGGTTCAACTTCCTCTACAGTGTCTTCATTGAACCTGACTGCAGAGGGGGAAGGGATCGAGATCCAAAGCCAAGAGATGTAGTAATTGGATGTCATGGAAAGTGTACCAAAATCTATGAAGAAAAGGCACAACTACTCCTGCAGAAAGTGAAACAGAACGATCTGATTGACTGGAATGAGAAGGGGGACTGATGTACGATGGCAGTCCCGTACCTGGCACCCACATGGTAGATCTAGTCAATGATGTTTTACGTCGAAGGAAAACTTTCACTCCTAGGGGATGGCAACAGTTTGCACAGGTATTGTCTACCATGAAGGTCCCCAAGACTTGGTTTGCAACAAAGATAGGTGGAACTGGATCCAGTCTTGGAAGAAATCCAAAGGATTAATTCACAGCGATGACAGGGATGGTGGATCCGAATTGTTTAGCGAACAGCTGCCTGTCAAGAAGAAGAGGGTGTCTCCTGTCATTTCAACAGCAAGAAGACCTCGGCATCATCCAAAGAGTTGGATCGACTTTTAAAACAATGCCCATTCTGCTGCTGGTCATTTTACAGGAGGTTGTGGTCATGGAGTGTTGTCCCCCCTCTCTTTCTGTAAGTGATTTTCTCAAACGTGTAAGGTGTCTTTGTGCCTGCTGTTCTGGGTCCATCGTTATCAAACATGAAACGTGCGACCAAATCGATGGACTTAGACCAACATCTCAGCCAGGTGTTTTACGAACCAAGTCATTCTGCAAGTTTTGGAGGAATCGATGCTGTTTACCGTGCTGCAAGAGAAAGGGGGGTGAAAATCACCCGTCAGCAAGTGAGGGAATGGATGCAACGTCAGGACACTTACGCACTGCACAAGCCAGTGCTATGGAGGTTTCCAAGGGCTAGAGTAATCGTCGGGGGTATGGACCAGCAGTGGCAGGTGATCTTGCCGACTTGAGTTCCCTGTCGAAATACAACCGAGGGTATCGATACATCCTCACCTGCATTGACATCCTGTCCAAGTATGCCTGGGCCATTCCCTTGAAAGATAAACGTGGAACCACCTTGGTGTCTGCCTTCCAACTGATTTTAAAAAGTGGGAGAAAACCAGAGAAACTGCAGACGGACCAGGGTAAAGAGTTTGTCAACCACTTATTCCAAAAATTTCTCAAGGGTGAAGGCATTCATTTCTTCACCACCGGCAATGAAACAAAAGCGTCCGTGGTCGAACGGTTCAATCGGACCCTGAAAACCAAAATGTGGAAATACTTCACCAGAAACAACACCCTGAACTACATCTCCATTCTTCCTCAATTGATGCAATCTTACAACAACACCTGGCACCGACAGCATCAAGAGAAAACCTGCCAATGTGAACAAGACCAACGAGAAGGAAGTGTGGGATACACTGTACAGTCACTTTGAACCCAAACCGTCAGATTCAAATATGACATTGGGGATCAAGTACGCATCAGCAAAGCCAAACGTATGTTCAAAAAGGGCTACCTCCCCAATTGGATGAAGAGGTTTTTACCATATCAGGACGGATCTCTGATCGACCACCCTTGTACAAGTTGAAAGATTACGATGGTGAAGAGTTAGAAGGAACATTCTATGAGCAAGAACTGCAAAGAGTGGTCAAGAAAGACGACGATGTCTTCAGAGTGGAAAAGGTACTCAAGACGAGACAGAGAAAGGGAAAGACAGAATACTTGGTCAAGTGGTACGGTTGGCGAGCCAAGTTTAACAGTTGGGTGACGGACTTGGCAAAGATATAATAAGGAGGTGCTCTGACCAATCACCACATTTGGAACTCAACGGTCATCATGGCTGAATACCCCTTCTTCTAGACGTTGCCAAGCAATGCATCGATGGACGTCTTTCCGGATAATACTGTGACAGGCTACACTGTGAAATTACCCAAACACATTTCTCTGCAGGGGAACTGGGAAGTGGCCTTGATGGAAATACACTACCCATTCACTTGGTATAATGTGGTCGAGGGTAGGAACTTGCTCCTGTACAATGATCAGGACCATAGAGAGACACTTGTCAAAATACCTGCAGGTTCCTATGATGGTTTTGGAAGTATACTGACCACTCTGAGAGGGCAAGGCTTACCCGACAATGTCCAGTTGACTTTCGACTCGGTATCCAGGAAAGTAACTGCTGATGTGAGTGAGGGTGCCAGACTCCACTTTCTCCCAGGTCTGGCCGAACTCATGGGATTTTATCCCAATACCATCTTAAGACAGAAGAGTGATGCAACTTTCATGCTCAACGTTCGAAACCTCTCTTCTCTGTATGTGTACTGCGACCTAGTGGATGAACAGTTGGTCGGAGATGTGTATGCACCCCTGCTGAGAATAGAAAACGTGGAAGGGATCCATGGCCAGATGATCAACCGCACCTTCCACACTCCATACTTTCTTCCCCTTAGACATCGTGAATTTGATACAGTAGAAGTCTACATAGGAGAAGACATGGGTCTAAAAGTGCCATTTCAAGGTGGGAGAGTGATTGTGACATTAGCCTTCAGGAAACGATGTCCAACACTGTTGTAGTTATGAACATGTCTCGCAGAGGGAAAGTCTACGAAAACAACCCTGCCGCATACAAGCAGTTTTATTTGGATCAGGTTGGAAATGGAGCATCGTTTCAGGGAGCAGCCATACAACGAGGATATGGTTTGGGCGGCATCCTCGGTGGACTCTTCCGCGCAGCCACGCCACTGCTCAAACAAGGCGCCAAAGTCCTTGGCAGACAGATGTTGAGAACAGGACTCAACATTGCAGGCGATGCACTGAGCGGACGTAACGTGAAGCGTTCTGCAAAAAGACGATTATTGAAGGCTGGCAAAGACCTGATGACAGGAAGGGGTTTAAGACAGTTTGTCTCCCCAGGCAATGGTGGTGGTATAAAACGCAGAGCACCACGCAGAAGGGTCATTTCCTCCAAAGCCAAGCGACAGAGAAGATCTCCCGACATTTTTGACTGACGCTTTTTATCATGGCATTTCTTCACGAACACTCCTGCGAATGTACCAAGAGTGAACTTGACTTGTTCACAGTTCCTCCAACGCAGACCAGTGTGGAAGAGGGACAATGGGAAGAAGTGCATCCCCTGACACACATTGTGGAATCGGGACCCATCGAATTTGTGATTTCGGGTTCAGGGGAAGACTACATCGATCTGTCCTCAACACTCCTTCTGATCAAGGCTAAGATTACAAAAGCCGATGGTACTAACATCGGTGCAGATGCAGCAGTGGGTCCCGTCAACTTGTGGCTCCATTCACTGTTCAGCCAAGTGGATGTACACCTCAATGGCAAAATGATATCCAACCCCTCCCCTACTTACCCCTACCGAGCGATGTTGGAGACCTTGTTGAATTATGGTGAGGAGGCCAAAGTCACCAATATTAGTTCAGCCCTATTCTTCAAGGACTATCACTTGAAAATGGATGAAGTGGACCCTACCAAAGCAGGTGGAGAAGTGAACAAGGGACTGAAAAACCGATATGCCTTCACATCTGGCAGTCAAGTTGTCGATATGGTAGGACCCATCCATTCGGATCTCTTCTTTCAGCCCAAATATCTAATGAATGGTGTCGAATTACGTCTCAAACTCAATAGAAGTAAGAATGCCTTCTCCCTTGTGAGCTCTGCAGAAAATCCAGGCTTCAAAGCTGTAGTCACTGAAGCCACACTACTGGTCAGGAAAATAAAACTCAGTCCGTCGGTACAGCTGGGCCATGCAGAAGCTTTAAAGCAGGGACCGTCCAAGTATCCTATACATCGTTGTGTGATGAAGGTTCTGTCCATTCCCGGAGACACCATGTCGTTCAATAAAGACCACATCTTTCTGGGACAGCTACCTAAACGAGTGGTCTTGGGTCTGGTAGACAACGATGCCTTCAACGGTTCATACAAGAAGAATCCTTTCAACTTCAAACATTACGACATGACATCGCTGGTCGTAAATGTGAGTGAAAAACAAGTGCCAAGCAAACCTCTGAAACTGGACTTCACCAAAGCTGGCAGCCAATCATTCATCATGGCCTACTATTCCCTGTTTACAGCGACGAATAAAACAGGTCGGGATGAAGGAATCAACACCAATTGCTATGAATACGACAATGGATACACACTGTTTGCCTTTGCTCTCACACCTGACTTGTCTGCTGACGAAGGACCTTTGAACCTGGTCAAAGAAGGCAACTTGGGCATCGAACTGCAGTTCAGACAAGCCCTGCCAAATACGGTGAATTTACTCGTGTATGGCGAGCTGGACAATGTCATTGAAATTGACAGAGATCGCAACGTCCTGTTTGACTTTTGATCCCTGATCATTGGACGAACATCACACGAGAGAAGAATGGACACTCTCAAGCTCAGGGAGATCTTGCTTGCAGATCAGTACACGGATCCTCTTTTGGTGGGGTGAGAGCCTCTGATAAGTTACCCAGGCCAAACTCAAATCCTTTCCTGCCGCTTTTGTTGCCAATGTGGATCCCAGTACCAAACCAGGAAAACATTGGGTGGCTTTCTACTTTGTGGATAGCAACAATGGGGAATATTTCGATTCCTATGGATGTCCACCCATCAAGACACCTTTCGAGACATTCCTGAAAAGAAACTCTCTTGACTGGATCTATAACAGGCAGAGACTCCAAGGACCCCTTTCTTCAGTATGTGGACAGTACGTTCTCTATTATCTGCTGCATCGGTGCCGGGGATGGTCCATGCCAAACATTGTGAAGCAATTCACTGAAGATTTGACTTTCAATGACTTTCTTGTCAATGATTTTATCGAGAAACTGACAGGTTTTGATTTTGATGTTTATGATGTTACCTTTTTAAAGAAGCGTTAGAATTTGCTGTTTGCTTTTCATTGCAAGTTAGTTGTTCTTTGTATATTTGCATTGGTGTTAGCATTTGAATAAATTTTTAAAAAGTTGTTCAGTTGAAAACATTGCCAGTGTGTATCATTTTTTATCCCCCCCTTTTTTTTCAAGGGTTGGTTTAGCGGACGGGGGGTAAGGGGGTAGTTAAACATAATCAATCATCCACACTTCTCTCTCTCTCACACAAAGACTGTAGACTGACAAGTTTTTTCATTTTTAAGTCTGAACAGCACATTTCTTTTCTTAAATGCAAAACTTTATATAACACAATCATGAAACGGAATACAACAAGTTGCAAGTGTCCGCAGTGTTCTTGTTATACTGAAAAAGTCCGAGAAGAAACTTCAAGGAATTCATTGCATGCTTAACCTTTCAAAAAAAAAGAACATCAAAAAAAAAAAAATAGCAACTCGAAGCTAAAGATGCGGTAAATAACTTTGAACATTGACTGATACAATTGAAAACATCGCCGAAATCCTAACAACTAGAAGATCCATTTGTTGCACACATGGACTCGATAATGTCATTGCAGAGAACCATTCCGTACACAGTAATATTGTCCATCAAGGCTTCAAAGCATCCCTCTGGATCATCGGCCCATCGATAACACAGTAAGTGCAGCAATTCGTCAAGGTCAATCAATCCAAAGTCCATTTGGAGGTTACAGATCTCTGCAACTTCCTGGACAGATCTTTCCACTACAGACATGTCGATCCGTTCAGCAGCAGCTCCAAAGTATTTGGAAATCACTTCCCTCTGTCCAGCAGGTGTGCAACCATAATGTAGACACTCATGTTCCCTCTGGGACAGATAGTCATGTTGACATCCCTCACAGTTTTCACTCACGAGTTTATCAACTTCCTGTGAGATAAATTTCGCATAGATGTATTTCACCAGCTTGCGTGCCACTTTCCTATCCAGATCGTTGGGGATGGGGGTGGAGTGTACTCTGGAATAGAATGAATTAACTACAGGTCAGCATCTGGACAGCATCATCAACTCTCCCTATGATACATTTTAACTGACACCATTCATCAGTCTTAATGTAATACCTTTCTTGGTTGTATCAACTGCTCAGTCTTCTCCTGCTTAAAGAACTCACGAATTCCAACATAGGCACTTCCTTGTACATCTTGACACTAACAAGCCTAGCAGATGTGTCCATTGAAGAAAGTTGAAATCGAAACTCCTTCTCACCTGTTTGAGTGTTGACATCACTGGTGATGGGTCTGGAGTGCACTTGGGAGTACTGACTGGCTATCTGTCACATCTGTACTTTGAGAATCGAACAGAAGGGGTGTTGATGGTGGTTCTTGGGCAGGCTCAGGAAGAGTGGGACTGTGGTTGCCAGGGGAACTGGCTGCAGGCTCATCAAAACCTTCTGGGACACCAGGCATTGACCATCGGCTTTCATTGGTTTTTATATTGAAGTAATAGGGCTTCTCGACCCTCGCTGAATAACATTTGCGCCATCCTTGCTGACACTGGCTCGGTGTAAGGTCACAGGTTGCCATAGCTGTATGTGTCTGCACTTGTCAAAGGTCAGAGCTCGAATGAGGCCCTGAGTGGCCCTGATCTCTTTTAAAAATTGTCCTCATTTGCATAATTTCAAATGAACCAATCAGGTGATCAGTTTGAAATGGGACGTGTGCAAACTTTACATATTAGGTAATGGAGGACCATCTATCTCAACTTTCAAAATTCAAATAAAGCAATCAGGATTAAGTGTAAAAAAGGGAGCCACACGATTTTTCTTTGGGAAGTTAGGGGGTCCGATACCACACGCGCCCCCTTGCTTTGTTCCTAAATTTGAGGGAGGAGAGGGTGCGCCACGATTGCAAGCTTTCCAGTCAAACCAAGGGCTTAGGTGACACATTTTAACTTTTTCGGGTAAGCTAGGGGTCCGCGCCACACGCCACGGACCCAAATTGGGCGCACCACACTTTTTGGGGTAAGCTAGGGGGACCGCGCCACAGCGCCACGGATCCAAATTGGGCGCGCCACACCTTTTGGGGGTAAACTAGGGGGTCAGGTGCCTCCCGCGCCACTTTACCACGGACCCAAATTGGGCGCGCCACACTTTTTGGGGTAAGCTAGGGGGTCCGCGCCACACGCGCCACCGCGCCACGGACCCGAATGAGAGTGTACGGTGCCGTTCTATACTACTATCGTGTCAATTAACTGCTGATTTGCACATTTAATGAATTTTCGTTATTAGCCTGATATGTTTAGATATGGTTCATCAAATTCATTAAATTTGGTACAGATGAGCTCACATTACTTTATATGAAGTAAAGATTATTAATTAATTTTTCATTTGAATATCTAAATATCTATTGAACTTTCCTAATTAGAGTGATATGTCCAAAAATACTTCATCAATTTGATGAAACGTGGTGTTGATCTCCTGTCGATTAATTACTAATTGAAAAGGATTACTGTAACTTCGAAAAAGGTAAGACCAGTCAAAAGTAATACACTATTATAGGGAAGCCAGTGTACAAAACGTGCTGACATGTATGGATTTACATTTCAATTGAAACATTCTGATTTTGCCATCACTGTTTATTTCTCCTCATGTATCTATCGACAGGGTACAGCAAAGGACACGATGGGGCAAACACCTAGAGCTATAGCTGTTACAGAGAGGCCAGATATCAAAACAACTCCAGGTAAACTGGTATATCGCCAGTACGCTCTTCGATAGTGCATTCCCTTTCCTAGTAAATAAGCGAGGCAATCATGCCGATTCATAGAGTCGTAATCATCGTGGCATTCATATATTTATGTAACAACAAAAATAATCAATTAATTAGAATTAATTAAAATCAATTACATAATAAATTCGCACAAACAGCTATTGACAAACATAATGTATACGAACCTAGAGGCATGTTAATTTCTGAAGGAAAAGCACTGTATAAAATATAGATACTTATAAATTAGAGGGTATGCTGTTTTTAATCCATTTTTATAATGAACAATGACGTCGTATTCGTAACTCAGATTTCTGATACCTGCCTAACGTTTAAAATATAGCGTTGCCATTGACCTATGAAGGAAAGTAGCTTTCCTTTCATGTGCAATTCAACCCTCAAAGAGATGAGGTACTTGCTTCACAAGCTGGACATAAATGGTTCATGTTCTTGCATGGCACACAACCTTAAAGTGCTGACCCTATCTGCTGGTGATTTTCAAATTAAGACCTCTTTGCCGTCATCATACCTGTTATGCAAGCGTCGCGTTTATCTTGTGTTAACGATCGATAAAATATCTAAGTATATAAGTAAGAAGCTGTTGAAAAAGAGTTCTGCCTTCTGAAAACACATTTTCATTTCCATTACATTGTTCCTCGATTCAATCGTATAATCAAGGTGGTGGTGGTACCAGCTCTGAACAGACAACACCTCTTCAGCCTCAATCGCATTCTCAGAAACAACCGACGGTAGAGGATTCCAAAACAGAAGAAGATAGTGGCTGGACACTTGTAACATCAAAGAAGGTAAGACACTTGAAAGATCCTCTTCCTGGCAAGTGCGGGTGAAAATATACCAACCTTGACATTAAATTGTAAAAACGTAGGATTTGTTTTATTTGCCATCTTCAAATAAGATAAATGGATATCCTGCTACTAGTCGGAACACTACAGTCATAACCTTTATTAAAATGTGTTTATTTACAGTCATCTACTAAGAAAATCCCAACCCCACAATCTGCAATGCTGAGCATTACATTAAGGCCTAAAAGTAAAGGAAACCAAGGTAATTGTTTACACTTTAGCCGCCTGTAACAAGTTATGAAGTTCCTTCAATTGCGGCTAGTTTGTTACAAGAGATTAGGATAGTTACGTTTTACGTATTACACAAGAATTGCCAATTTTGTTAATAATGACCAGATTTTCTTTTGCGTTTCATGGAAAATGTGGCGAAATCACACAACACTGGGCGAACAAAAAATCAACATGTTTTGATTCAGACATAATGTAACCTGTCCTGCAAGTCTTTAGAGATTTATTTATTATGCCCATGTAAATACTATGAAGTAATCGGCTTCTCCTAACCTTTGCCAGGTGATAACGTAGGCACTCTGAAGAAGACAGGATCACCACAGTCCCCATACAAATCTCAACAAACATCCCCAGTATCTTCCAACGCGGCAAGTGTTGACAGTCTCCCGATGGCATTCCGTCAGCTCCTGGAGACCAATGAGTTCGCCCTTGCATGTAAACAGTGTTTCACGCAAACACCAGGTCAGTTTGGTCAAAGAAGCTACTCCTTCAACCCAGTTCTTGACCACACTTGTTGGGGAGACATACTCCTCTCGTGTGCGGAAGGGGCCAGGGTTTTCTGCTGGAAGAAGATCAGGCGCGCGTAAATAAGAAATACACTGGAAACTACTGGTTGTGCAGTAAATTTGAGAATGAAGAAAAGTGCGAGGTTCGAGAAGATAGGTGCCATTTTCCTCACAGTCAGGAAGAAATTGACTTCTGGACAAAGGAGAGACAGTACGAATTGAAGAGGTCGGAACTAGAGACATATCTGAAACACTTGCCAAGCTATCGGACACTAAATTCGAACATTAATGCAGATGTCGATCCTAATGCTGGCGATGGGACATTGATATCTAAAGCAGCATCAACAGTATGGCCAGCACCAGTGTCAAATACTACAGCTCCTCCATCGCAAAAACCCATTCCCATGTCCAGTGATACTGCATGCAGATTTCCTGAGACCAGGCCGGCTGGCACTCCCACAATTCACACACCAATCATGCAACCCAAAAAGCTAAATATGAAGTGGAAGAAACTAAGCTACCTTTCCAGCTAAAGATAGTATGTAAAGCATGCTGGGAATCTCCACTGCGAAATGCTGTGTGAAACTACCAATAGACGCGAGACGTGCACCATATGCGCTAATAAACTGGTGAAGGAATTTCTAATAAGATCTAAACAGGGCGTTGGATAGCTGTAAACTCTATTCCTAAAGTAGTAATTTACAAAAATCCCAGTGTGCTGAGAATGTGCGATCATGCAAGGAAAGGTAAAGACCATTACAAAATAATGACTGGGAGAGACTGTGCAAATCCACATTCAGAGGAGGAGATGGCGCTTTGGAATTGGCAGAGGCTGAACAAAGGTAGGAAAACAATTTCAGTAGATAATATTGATATCAACATTGATTGCAATTTAAGGACCTATTGATTTCGAACGGATTTATCAAAGTCATGCACATCAAATGTTCGAATAGAATTCGCTAAATTCGCTAAATATAGACGTTGCAGGGAATGATTTATAACACGCGGCACCAAAGTACATCGATCGTCAAATTGCAGTCATCTGTAACTTTGATAAATGGCGACATATTTTCAGAAAAGTCATCAGAGAAATCCATGCAGTCTATGATTCGTACTAATATCATGTAAACACGTCTATTGCAGTGTTATCTTTCGAAGCTTTGGCAACGATACTACAGCAAAACGAACGAGCTCGTAAACAGCGATTTGAAAATTCGAAATCGAAAACATGGCAGATTCGGAGTGACGACGTTGTTCCGATGGACTTAACTCATGAAAGACCGAAGTCATACAACTGTGAATACTGCAACAAACAGTTAAACTCACGCTTTCAGCTGCAGCAGCACTTCACGTCATCAAGTCATAAATACAGAGTAATGACAGACAAAGACCGAGAGCATGAATGGAAACATAGACCACCACCGTGGAAATTACGTGAAGACAATCTCAAACTGTGTGCCAGGTAAGGCTTGAATTTAACACGTATTGCTGGTCGTATACTATATAAGGTCTCTTTATTACTTGAATGATCAACTGGACAGGTTCTCCAGCTAGTCGTATTGATCACCATTTCTTCATAGAAAAAAGGGTCAAAACACTATTATATGAGCATATCAAATGTAGTACTTTATTATACATGATGCTTTGTTATGAATGTGCTCTCCAAGCTTCAGTTGTGACAGAATTCTGAATCTCTTAAGAACTCGCCAAGGAAATTATCATCATTCTCCAATGTGCACATAAAAAAAAAACATCACAAACAGTAAACGTATGACCATGTTGTTCGCCATAAATGTGCGATTTTCGAAAACAATAAAAAAACCTGTAAGCAGAGTTTAAGTTGGTTGACATTGCACGGAATATTGCAGGGTAGGTTACGCTTATTTTCTCGATGTTTGTCCAAGTCATTTTGAGCTTAAGATCAAGGGAACGACATTCGTGAATGTAAAGTTTGTATCCTTTATCTATTTTATTATCGAGGTTTAGTAATTATTTTGAAACATGTATAACGAATAAAAAAGATACCCAGCCTTGTTCTCAAATAATGTCGCTGCTTCGTCCGCGTGTTGGGACTCTGAAACGTCAAAGTAGTATCCAATATGATTGAATTTTATGACTCTAGCTTGTTGAACAGTGCCAAATCGTGATCGCTTATTACCCGGCAAAGCAATTATAGACATGTTTCCCACAGTCCCTCCACTCAGGGTAGACTGTTTTCTGAAATGCGATTTATCTGGCATGTCATTTGCTCATTTTCGCAGTGCCTGGTAACATAGACATGACTTTTCCACTCTAACTACCTTTTCCGTACACTGACTCAGCACAAACTACAATTTATATTGTTTTACTGAACAACAATGACTTAATCTTAATGATCTACAGGGAATTAAAACAACCTAAGTCGTGTCCATATGGTGAGTGTACATACGCACATAGCGAAGAAGAATTGCACGAGGGAAGGAAAGAGCCCTTATCGTCGCATGAAAATAAAGAGGGCCAAGGAACAGGATGTCTACTCCTTTGTGGACGATTTAGTAGAGAAATACAACGATGTGCAGGCACATAACTTGGTATGGATATTAATTATGAAAAGTCTAAAGATCTTGCTACGTGACACTTTTCTTACCATGTGCATATCCAAAGATCCAAAGACTCCCTCCCAATCATCTGAAAGTGAAGAATAAAATCGCATAACGTATCGAATTACTTAGAGAATGGCTAGAGTATGTTGCATATACATAATGACTACAATACAATACAAACCTTTATGAAGGTGATCCATTGTGTGCAGATGACTAGTTAACAATACAGTCTTGTGATATCGATGAGTTAAAAGCCCAGTAACTGTAATAACATCCATCTTTGGGATTTTGTCAGGTTCTTTCGATGTAACAGCTGCAGTTTCTTACCTTCTGCTATGATAGTTGCCAAGAGAATTCCAGTTCGTACCTTAAAGTACTTGTCAAAATTGACACTTCACGATGCGCACGTTGTATTTACAAGCCAAGCACTTGTCTCTGAGAAAAGTCGTTTTGTTTGACTTTATGATACTGATCACCCTTCCATTCTAAGCATGTTCGTTGCATTAAATTATACTTTTAGTTCAGCGAAAACATTGAAGACGTGAATATGAGTGTAATTCAGAAATGAGTACTTCACTGGTGAAAACAGGAATTCATCAGAAAACAACACACAACTGGAAGTTCAAATTTTCATCAGACAAAGTAAGTGCAACGTCTCTTCATTTATCAAATGCCATAGTGTATTTCATTACGTATCCCTTATCCAATCATCTTGTGATTGGTTAAGCTGCAGTTAAAATATATTGACTAAAAGTGATGTTATATAACAAGAATACCCACGTCCGTCGTACATGATGATACTGCTGTTTCTCATCGTATTAAATGGGGCATTGAAACTTTATGCATAATATTGACTCTCCTTAGCGCTTTAGAGTCTATGGTTCCCTTAACCTACTCTGGGGCAAACGAACGTATTTTGATACCCGAATGATATGCCAATATGTGTATATTGCTTTCAGTCTGAGGGAAGAACAGTTCTTTGTACAAATATTGGTAATCCTTGAGCTGTCAGTCTTCTCTTTCGTGTTATATCATTTACATATTTTTCTAGAAGGTTCAATTTCAAGCAGAATAGAATATCTCATCATAAGAATCGTGCTGGTTGTCTTTTCAGGTGCAACTGCTACGGGTGGGTTTGCTATTTGATGTCCATCGTCAGCATTTCTATCTAAAAGAGGGCAAGGGAAAGCTTCAGATCGCTTCGGGAAGTAAATTTGCCTCCATAGTGGGTGATTATGAAGTTTGTATAGGTTTTGAGTCTGAAGTATTTGGCAGCTTTTACCAGTGGGTGGTATTTTCCTTTGGATCCGAGCCTGTTTTATTGAAGCAGCTGACAGCTCATATTGGCAGTTCCGATGCACTGAATAAAGTCCACGACATGCATCATCAGATAGATGTGACTGCGTGGAATTTCATGAACAGTGACATTGTAAAATATGATGATCCTAATTCCAATGACTTTGATAATGGGCTTTTGAAGAAGTACAAAGATCCTTCATTGTTCAAGGAGCAATGTGTACAGTTGACAAAGTTTGAACTCACAAGGAAAACATACGGACATCAGATGCATCGGCTGCTTAATATCGAGGAATTATCTCAAATGAAAATAATCGAGAGGTACGTTGAAAAGGCGCTTGTCGTGAGCTTCTGTCGCTAATTCTAATACATTTTTTCTTAATTTAATATTAAATCGACTACGTCGGTAACTGCAAAGGCTAAATATCCTTGAATCCGCGAGTGAAACCTGCTGGGTGATCGTTATAGTCATTACATGTTACGTAAAGTATGAATAGACACATGTAATACAAATGTAGAATACATAGAAATAACGGTGTGTCCTTGTATAGATAGACTGCTTATTATCAGTGGTTCAGAACGGTCAAACTATACACTGTTAAATTATGTCAAACCGATTATGTTTTACCTTGAATAGGTTTGACCATTGGACTAGTCTTGATGTCATGTTGTGACACTAAAGGGGGACTTTGCCAATATCGTTTTTCCATCCGTTCTATTTCTAGGTTCAGTTGCAAAACATTGATAACAGCATGCCGCTCCATTAGCAAGAGACCAGATTTGGAACCGCAACTCGTTTTGCACAAGGCGGTCAACTCTTCAGTATTATTCAAGTTGGCCAAGAATTATCTGATGACTACGAAGCTGGTAGAATCATGCTACGAAGTGTTAACGCAGTGCTCATAAAGCCATGTAACTCGGAGTCTAGAGTCGTGTACGAGGCGACTGTCGTCAGCGATCAGGATTTCAGTGGCATCAACAAACAAAGTGTGTTCATACAACTAAGCGAGCAATCCTGCAAGGCCATGGAGCTTCAAGATAACCAGAAGATCGAAGTTAAATTCAGTTTCGCATAAATCGTCTACCATTCTGTCGTCAACACTTTGCAATCGATGCCATAATTTCACATCAGTTGAATGTTATCTTCCCTCAGTTTCATCCTAAACCAGAAGTCACCCAACGAAAACTTAAGAAGATAAAAGGTGTTGAGATGAATAGACATCAATTGCTGGCTGCGAGGTTGGTCATTGAAAGAACCCCAGGTATCTCGAATCCATTGATCATCTATGGACCATTTGGAACGGGTAAAACGTTCACCATCGCCATGTCAATACAGCAACTGGTGAATGCACAACCCGATGCAAGAATGTTGGTCTGTACAGTGTCAAACAGGTAAATGGAATACAACAATATTACACTACAGTTTTACAGCCAGCCGCAAGTTAAACATGAACAAATGAAGTTTTCTAGTGGCAATAGAGACAAAGGTTAACGTTTAATAAATCCTATTAATGACCCATAAAATTAAATATTTCACAAGGGGCATGTTTCTGAGTGGGGATAATGCTTCTTTTGTTTACGACTACTTGTCTTCCACAGTGCTGCTGACTTGTACATAACAGAGTACATCGACAAAATGGTTAGTGATGGGTGTACACTTTTACGGCCACTACGAATTTATGCTAGACATCGTCGTGTTCAAACAATTCCACCGGTTGTTGCCAAGTACTGCCAATTACAAGAGGTGACTGGAGGATATAAGGAAGTACGCATGCCAACTACAGATGACGTCAACCAAATAAAGGATTACTCCGTTGTTGTCACTACACTATCGAGTTCTATGATATTGAAAAGGATTGGGTTAGAAGGTCATTTCACTCACATATTTATCGATGAGGCTGGCCAAGCACTTGAGACCGAGGCTATTATGCCATTAACTCTTGCAGGGGAAAACACAAAGATAATACTCGCAGGAGATCACAGGCAGATGAGCCCAGTGGTTGGTATAAAATCTACTAGGTTTATTGTTTCACGTATGCCAATTTTTATCACATAAATAGTCTAATATATTTATAGTGAAATTCTATCATAATAGATGTGCAAAATCATCTTATGCTAATTGCCTGAAACTGCAGAGGATTTTTGTTCAATCGACCTGATTATATTTTTTATATCTTTTGTTTAAACATTGCGCTAATAGTTTAATATTTACATTACTTTATACGTCAATTCGGACTATAAATGCATGGAAACAACGAAAATGTGAATGTTCTTCGACAGTTTTTGGTATGGAAACTTGAAATGCCACTTCAGTCATGTGTAGTACTATTCTGCTGTCGACTAATCAAGTGAACAATGTTTCGTAATAAAATAAGAGTAATTATTAGAATTTTCCCAAAGTCTAGTCAACATTGGTTATAGCAAAACGCTGTGGACAAACGACAATGATAACATTCTGCACTATCCATGAAATCTAACCAGAACTGGCCAAAGCAACAATTGGTGTATCATAAGTATTCCATATATAATGTTCATGTTATGTTTTCTCTCTATATATTTAACAGGTGTATTCAGAATATGCCAGAGAAAACAAATTCCACCACTCCTTACTCAAGCGGCTTTTTGACATATACCGCGAAGAAGGCAAACAGGGGGAAACTTGCCGTGTTATGTTGGATGAAAATTACAGGTGTCATGAAAACATCCTTGCATTTATATCTCCGCTATTTTACGGGAAAGAGTTGATTGCATCGTCAAATCCGCCCCAGAAACGTCATCCTGAGATTTATCCATTGGTGTTTTATAGTGCTATGGTAAAGAGGAATTGTTGGGGACTTCATATCATAATGTTGCCGAGGTATGCGTAAATGGATTGTGCAGTTAGTGAGTCACAGGCGCAATAGTTATGTTCAAACAACTCCCACTAAAACGTGCATAATTGACAAAATCAATACCTAGAAATATTACAAGTATACTCGACCTTACAAACCTACTCAGTTCCTTGTGAATGTCCAGTCATGGTGAAATGCTATGGGGAGTAACTATTGAAAAAATAAGGATTTCATACTCTCAACATCCTGCACCCTTCTCTAATTTATCGAAATCTTTTGCACCTGAACCATTCAAATTAGTACAAAGAAAAACACATTCCCAAAGATCACAGTCACGCAATACAATGTAAAGGTCGCACACATTCGTTGCTTGATAGCCGCTATAACATGTTGGCAATAAGTAAAGCCAGCCACAAGAGGGTAGAAATTTTAGTACTCTTAGTGAATTAGACGCTATGACATAAAGTACCAAATCAACCAGTAGAGATAATAGGTGTTTGAACATTGTAAACATGATTTGACGTAAGAATTCTTTCAAAAAATGTAAACTGAGTCGTCAAGTGTAATGGAGTTCAGAGATGTATATTTTGCTTGTACTAGTAATATATTGTGTCTCTGTTATTTTCGATGCACCTATTTTGTCACTCTATTCCAGGCACAGGAGCTCGTAGAAAGAGTTAAATGGTTGTGTCGGAATTGGCCAAGAGAATGGGGCCCTGCCAGAACTGAACCGCATAGGTGTTGTGTCATCATATCCAGCTCAGGTACTGAAAGTCTTGATACCTTGCATCTACGTCTGGTCGATATCAGCTGTGTCAAAATAATCAATGTTAGGGTACACAAGTCCAGATATCTCATTACCTTCTAAAACTTTTGTGCAATTTTACTTCTTCAATGCATCATGAAATATAGGGAAAAGAGGTAATGTCCACAAACGTATCTTCGGGAAGAGAGCAGACAAGTCACTCTGTACCAAGTACAGTTGCAATACAAATCCTATAGTTTCCGCAGCCAGTACTCACAAAATATACAAATTGAGATCTACTGATTTGATATATTCTAACATCGGAGTGCAACACCCAGTTGCTGAGCCGTTCTCAAGGTTGCAAGAGAATTGCAAAAAGGAGAAATATATAACAAACAACATGGACGAGTAATGTTCAATACCGTCTGATGTACTAAATAATCTTTGCAGGTTAAACAAGTTCGAAAGAGTCTGCGAAATTTAGGTCTACAGGAAGTGACAGTCGAAAGTATCAACAACATTCAAGGTACTTTCTCTATCCATGTTTAATTTGTCTTTATTTTTTCCATTGATGCTTTGTCCAATACATCATAAATACTCATTATTAGTAAACTGGTCTGCTTTCCGATCACTCTCAAGATTGACATGTATGAGATTTAATTTACAATTAGACATGCTTCATATCACAATTATGTGTCCGCAAATTAGTGTTTGCCTTTGTTCAAGCTACAATAAATTATCAGCCCACATTTCAGTCCATGTCATGAAAGCTATGATGCGCACATATTTCAGACATTATTCGCCACTGAAAAGATACTGGAACACCTAAAGGACTTTGGATCACATCCTCCTTGTTGTAATTAGCTATCATGCCTGTCTGAAGGTGCTTTTAATAGTAAATGACTACCAACCAATATATTCCCAAGGATAATGTTGTTTTGTACTACCTCTTAGTATTCATTCTCAGACACTTTTTAATAATTACACCCTTGCCCCTATTTTCACTTACTTGGATATATTTGACAGGTAAACAATACCGTGCTTTGTTCATAAGTACAGTTCGAACCCGCAAAGTCACCCAGACTGATGATATTGATGTAAGAAGTTTGAACCTAGGATTTTTATCTGATCGTAAAATGTTCAATACCGCCTTCACCCGTGCTCAGTCGTTGGTTGCAGTAGTCGGTGATCCTGTGGCATTGTGTTCTATTGGTAAATGTTCAAATTACTGGAGAAAGTTCATATCGGGTGTGTGAGAAGAACCAGAGCATACATCCTGACACAGTAACTCTTCAAAGCATCGATCATCAGGTGATGTCCAATCGCGTCAAACTGAACCCCAAAGCTGTAGAGTTTATTCCCAGAAACAAAAATGACAAGCAAGTGTCACAACAGCAGAGGGCAACCAATACAAGGACACAAACAGTAAAATATGGACACCTTGGAACAAATCATCGAACGTCACATACTAATATGCCTGGTGTAAGACTCGTTGCCGAAGAGAGACTGCCATACAAAACTTCATTGCCTGTGTCAATGAGTACGAGCCTACCTAACACAGCAGAAACCACTGGAGGCAATTCAAGCATCTTTATGACCAACAAGACAAAACCAAACCTAGACACTATCGTCTGGAATAATGATTCGAACCAAGCAGAAAATCCTGACACCAGCAGTGTAGCTGATGATATCAGCTTCTTCACAGACAGTGCTTTAGACGACGATGAGTGGGCGTCTGATGTTGAAGAAGACTTTCTTGAGCCATCGGTATGGATGAGATATTGAAAGAGTTAGATAGGCAATTAGATGAAACCAGACAAAGGTACAGTGAAGGAAGGGCTTTTGAAGATGTCATTGATAGTGATGAAGAAGAAGTCAGTGGAGAGTCACGAGGAGTGTTTGCTGGTCTAGAGAATAGGCCATCTGAGGGTGGTTTTCTACCAAGTACAACACAAAACAGAACACGACGACAGTTATATGGTGCTGATTATGATGATGGTTAGACTCTGATTGTGATGATCCTGTATGGTATCCATACGAAAATGAAACACTTGAAGCAGATGACGCTACACTCATAACGGAATTTAGTGACGACGAACTTAAGGAAAAACTGTCATTGGATTCATTTACATATAAACGATGCAAACTGTATGTTGAACCTTCCAGAACGTTTGCTGTCACTATTAATGAATCTGAGTACATTGAGATTGAAATCACAACCCGGTTGAAACGTGGACGTGCTCTGAACAATGACAAAGTTGCCGTTGAAATTCTGAATTGCCAAATGACTTTACAGATGGTGATGAAAGAAAATCAAAGATCTATGGCAAAGTTGTTGGCATTTTAGAGCGAGCGATGGATCCTACATTACAAAAGATAGCCTGTATTATTGATGAACACTCACCCAGGCTCATGGCACCTCTAAATAGAACCCTTCCCAAAATGATATGGGTCACTCCTCGCAGTGATCAACGTGCAAAACCCAGAAATAGCATTCCGATTTGCACCTTCACAAAGGCAAGGAAGTTAAATGTGAAACGCTATGAGAAAGTGAGTAACAGAGATCGACCAAATAAAGTGTTCCTGGTGCGATATCTTCGATGGCATCCACGATATCGGTTTCCCGTATGTGTAGTTATAGATGTTCTTCCATATGGGGACACTTTAGCGACTGGAACTGAAATACTCAAGATGGCTTATGGTGTCAAAGCATCTTACAAGACAGCAGCAAAACAAGAGCTGGCACGGCTATATCCTGACAAGTGGTCCGTTCCTCCACTTGAATACCGTCATCGTGAAAACCTACAGCACTTAGATGTGTTTACAGTAGACCCCGCAGAATCAACTGATCTTGATGATGCCTTAAGCATGGAGCCTCTGGGTGAGAACAGATACAGAGTAGGCATCCACATAGCTGATGTGTCATTCTTTGTGCATTGTAACAGTGAGTTGGATAAAGATGCCTTTCGGAGGGCAACTTCTCATTATCCTTGGAAGCAGAATCCAATTCATATGTTACCATCACAGCTGAGCACCAAACTGTGTAGTTTGATTCCTGACGAAGATAGACTAGCACTGACTCTTTTCTTGACTTTGTCAGACGATGCTGTAATATGTGAGCCACCACGCATGTGCCGTTCGATCATCAAATCGAGGGCAAACCTATCATACAAAGAT
Source organism: Ptychodera flava (assembly GCF_041260155.1). Classification (NCBI taxonomy): domain Eukaryota; kingdom Metazoa; phylum Hemichordata; class Enteropneusta; family Ptychoderidae; genus Ptychodera; species Ptychodera flava. The sequence goes on along the minus strand of NC_091938.1, from coordinate 15,654,080 downwards.
GCAGAAAATGTCATAAATGGTGTCCAAGGTACAAATGCCATACCTCAGAGCGTTCAGGAAAGTATAGGCATTTTACACAGGTTGACATGTAAACTTCAAGCGAAACGTCTTGGTGATGGACAGTTTTGTTGCAGATATGAAACCGATGATGTGGCTGTATCACCACAATCACATTCCATGGTAGAAGAATTATTGCTGCTTGCGAACATGCAGGTGGCAAATCTGCTCGTTTCAGCTTTTCCTAATTGTACACCACTTCGGAGACAGAAATCGCCAAGGGAAAACAAATTGACTGATTGGAAGACGAAGCACAGAAGCCAGATTCCTAACAGTTTGGACATTGTTGCAAAATCAGAGTTGTTGCAATTACAGGAATTCCTTCAATCTGAACAAGCGGGCGATGTTGATGTATTAAATACTACATGGGAGAAGATAGTGGCGGCTATTCAGGTTGATGATACGGTTGAGCTAAGAAAACTGCTTCTCAATGACCTGAATCACCCACAGTTGGCTATAATGTCGACCAATTACTGGGAAATACAGGAAAGGGCTATCTACATAGCTTCCAATAATACAAGGGATGAAAGATCGCATTTCTCACTGAATGTACCAGAATATACCCATTTTACTTCACCAATAAGAAGATATATTGATATCGTCGTTCATAGACTGGTGATTGCATATCTGGCCTCAAAGAATTCACCATACAGTGAGGCAGAAATAAAAGAGATCTGTGACAGCTGTAATCAACAGGCTTCTTTTGCCAAAGAATTTGAACAAGCTACCATGGTGTTGCATGTTGCGACAACATTGAGAGAGAACCCAATTCAAACGTTGGCATTCATTTCATCAACAACTGATGAAGGTCTTACATTGCATGTTCCGGAGTACAACAGGCAAATTCCTGCTGCACAGCGTACTATTAATTTCAGTACACTGCAACCTTGTCAGAAACCAGTTATCAAGAGTGAGAATACCCCAGTAACATTGGAGTGGAAACAACGGATATATACCTATAGGGGAGATCTACAACATGATGATCTTCAAGCCAAGCGAGATTATCTTCATACTAGGCTATATGGTATTCCTATTTTGTCACCAGAACGATATGTTAAACACATCCCCGGTAGTATGTGGCGAGAAATGATGGCAAGCATTGTCAGGGAGAGACGATCGACCCTTCGTACAGTCCTTCATCGGATAAGTGTAATTCTTAACAATCCTTCAGTCAGGGCACAGCCGAGACTTAGACAAAAGTTAATTATTGCACCGAAGTGACGTCAGAAGGAATGTCTTCAGATGAGCCAGAAAATCGAAAACAATTCTGTAGGTTTAAACATACTTATTCTTGTGGCGATGTCGTACAGATCCAATTGTCTACGAGCATGAAGAAAGGAATATTAGCACCAGTTGTTCAACTTTTTAACATGACACCTAAGTTGGATATCTGTCTTGAACACCGCAATGATCCTATTCATTGTTTTTCAAAAGTTGCGAATGAAAGAACAGCCATCTTGAGAAGCAGACGAAATATTGTGGACTACAAAAGGGTTTGGCGAAATCTGCTTGGCATGGTGTCAGCCAATGGTGGTGTTGCAGCTGGTGAAACTGTGACAATTCATGATGTCAAAGTCAAATGGTCGAAACGTGACGACCACAGCAATACTTACGAGGGAATTTTCAGTTTGCCAGCTACTTTTTGTATAAATAGACACATACAGTTCTATTGTAATGACTTTGCATGCGTAAGATATCATATGAACGATGGTGATGATGATGATGATGATGATGATGATGATGATGATGATGATGATGAAACAGCCAAACCATCGAGAGTTAATACTACAGTGTCCGCTCAAGAGGGTGTATTCTGTTGGACAGCACATTGTGTGTGTACTGATGTGGAAAGCTTAAACAATTACAAGAAAAGAACAAACAAAACTGTCGAACGAGATAAAAATTGCACTAAGGTTCGTGTGATACTACATCAAAGCAAAACCCCAATGCCTGAGAAGCTCCTAAAGCAGGATGTCAAAAAATTACCACCATGTACCATAGAATGGATTCCTATAGGAGCGACTGATAGGTATGTGACGTTGCACTGTTAGTCAGGGATATACTTCAGATACTTTAACATATTCTTTGTCTTCCGATAACGCATGCGTTCAAGAGCATCGAAAAAAAATCAAATTGCTTACGATGTCAAAACCTCAGTTCATTTTTAACAGTTATTAAAAGGTATCATAACCAACAAATGACAACGTATATGGACACGGATCCGTGTCAAATTGGTAGAATATGTAAGTGAGAAGTAAGCATACATGTATGCTTTTCTCTTACAGGTGTATCACAAAAGCAATAGAAAAGTTGCCAATGGTATCTAACTTAGTACAAGACATTTGCCTCGGACGAAAGATAACTGTAGAAGGTAAGAAATGTACGATATTGTGTCAAAGTAGATTGCTGATTGGTAACCTGTATATATTTGAAATCCGATGACACATTTTGAGACTTCTACCATGTAAATTAGAAAGACTGAGTTGAATAGAAATGTCTTGTACATATCCCGTTCTATCAGATTCAAAAATGCAAGTATTTTGTACTTCTTTTACAGACAATAGAGCCGCCCTTGCAGTTACAGATACTGAGATACGATCACCTCGCCGGCCATTCTACAAACTAAACCTGTCCAGGATCAAGCAGTGAAAACTGCGTTGTGCAAACCATTTACACTTATCCAAGGTCCGCCAGGTAATTAAACTCTGTCGAATTTATCATTGCCATGTATATATATATATATATATATATATATATATATATATATATATATATATATATATATATATATATATATATATATATATATATATATATATATATATGTATGTATATATAATATATATATATATATATATATATATATATATATATATATATATATATATATTTGGGTGGATGGATGGATGGATAGATGGATAGGTAGGCAGGTAGGTAGGTCGGTCGATCGATCGACCGACTGATCGATCGATCGATAGATAGATAGATAGAGATAGATAGATAGATAGATAGATAAATAGATAGATAGATAGATAGATAGATAGATAGATAGATAGATAGATAGATAGATAGATAGATAGACAGAAAGACAGACAGACAGATGGATGGATGGATGAATAGATGGATGGATGAATGGATGGATGGATGGATGGATGGACGGCCATTCTTTATTAAACGAAGGAAAACCAGCAAATTTATAATCAGAAGATAGTCGATGGTTTTCTCTCTTCCTTCCTAAAACTATATAACCAAACTATGGACATGTGCTTCTATAATTGGTCCATTTGTGTTCAACATTTTAAAGCAGAAATTTACTAATCAACATATATACTTATTCATTCCTTTGTTTCAGGTACTGGCAAAACAGTCACTGGTGTACATATAGCGTATTGGTTTGTTAAAATGAATCAGCAATCTAGATTGTCTGATAAAGATCAAGTTCTATACTGTGGTCCTTCAAACAAAGCAGTTGATGTTGTTACTGGTAAGTATGGCTTATTTGCATAAGATCCATGATGTATATACATCATTCTAAAACCTGTTTAAGGTTGGATCCTCCTCGGGGACAGATACTCAGACTCTAATAGTTTTTACATCTCTTGTCGAGTCTACTGCTTTCATTGGCTCCTTTTGGAGCACTTGGAATAAATGAAGTTTTAAATCGAAAATTTAATTTTTCCCAACAGAGAACATGCTAGGATGGCGGCAATTTTGAATTTCAAATGTCTGTAAATGTTAGACTCTCTTGTATCAAAGTTGCGCTTGTCATTTGAGTTTGGAGTTTCACTATTTGCCACACACAGATTTCTTGACTGTAACGTACAGGATTTTTACTCTGACACACAACACCAAAGGATGAGAAGATTACCGCACGTTCTCTTATCATCCTGAATGTTTCAAAATAAATACACTGTGGCAGAGCTTTTACCTCTTTTACAGAAGTGACAGTTGCAATCATTTTTTCTCAGGCGTTAGATTGGCTTGAGTCCGATCAACCCATAGAGGTAGCTTACAGAGTGTCAGTGTGCTACCTCAATGGTCAACCACACCGGGTTCGACCATTTTAACAACAAGGGGCTTTATTTGCAGCAATAAGTCATTATTTTATTTGGGATATGAAAAAAAATGAAATGGAGCTATTGTGATGGAAATCACCAAAATTACATATGTATAGAAGCGTAGCTCACGGCGTGCTTCTAATTTGTTAGTTGTGACCAATTCCCATGATGTAGAGACTGTGTATGAACTCAACGTCAACAACGAGTGATACTCATTGTGGACCACTGCAATGTAGTAGTAGTTTCTCAGGGTGAGCTACTGAACTGGTCTTGCAAAAAATACTGAAAGTTATTACTGTCGATGCTGACAATCAAAATATCCCTATTTGCTGTTTGTACATGTGATCTACTAAACCAATTGCCTTATCACCACCAATGTCTTTTTACTTCGCAAGCTATTAATTACCGGAGATCAATGCTTGTTGCCTTTTCATAGATGTACGTTTTTAGTCCCCATGGACACCGTCCGGGGGGACTTATAGGTTTGGTCATGTCCTTGCGCCAGTGCGTGCGTGCGTCCGTCCATGCGTCCATCTGTTCACGCAAATATCTCAAACATGCCCTGGTCAATTTCTTTCAAACTTTGCACAAGGATAGTACCCTACCCAATACAGATGCACATCGATTTGTTTCACAATGCGATCAAATTTGGCCGTGTTAGAGGACTTTTTAGTTTACACCTCCATAGACTCCCATGTATAAGGCAGTTCTCCATAGACTCCCATGTATAAGGCCAAGAAAAATAAAAATTTAGTTTCTCATCGTATTCATATTGCAAAAAGGATGCAGTGACACAGTTTTTAGTCCCCACGGATGAAGTCCAGGGGGCTTATAGATTGGGTCATGTCCGTCCGTTCGTCCATCCGTTCGTCCATCAGTTCACACAGATATCTCAGATATTTTGACATGTCACGTGACCTTGGTGACCTTTGACCTCAAATATACATATTTGTCCATAACTCAGTAACCACAAGTGCTACACCCTTCATATATGGTATGATGGGACACCTTATGCCGCCAATGTTGTACCTCGTTAATTATGCGCATATCTAATTTTGAGCGAGCCAATAGAGCTAGAGGTCTGATTGACCTTTGACCTGAAATATACATATTTGTCCATTACTCAGTAACCACAAGTGCTACACCCTTCATGTATGGTATGATGGGACACCTTATGAAGCCACATATTGTACCTCATTAGTTATGCGCATATCTAATTTTGAGCGAGCCAAAAGAGCTATAGAGAGGTCTGATTTTTGGTATATAGGGATAACTTAGCAATACAATGTTTTTGACAAAATGTCACGTGACCTCAATCACCTTTGACCTGAAATATACATATTTGTCCATAACTCAGTAACCACAAGTGGTACACCCTTCATATTTGGTATGATGGAGACCTTATGACGCCACATACTGTACCTCATTAATTATGCGCATATCTAATTCTGAGCAAGCCAATAGAGCTGGATGTCTGATTTTTGGTATATAGGGAAAACTATAGGATAGAAGTTTTTTGACAAAATGTCATGTGACCTCGATGACCTTTTACCTAAAATATACGTTTATGTCAATAAATAAATAACCACAAGTGCTATGTCCTTTATATTTAGTAGGATGGGAGACCTTATGACAGCACATGCTTTGCCTCATTAATTATGCACACAACTAATTCTGGGCAAGCGAATTGAGCTAGAGGTCTGATTTTTGGCATATAGGATTAATTAGCAATACAATTTGTTTTTTCAAATGTCACGTGACCCGATGACCTCGATGACCTTGATTATACATATATATGCATAACTCAGTAACCACAAGTTCTATACCCTCCAATTTTGATAGGATATTAGACCTTAAGATGTCACATCTTGTACCTCATTTATTATGCGCATATGTATTTCATGGCTTGCCATTACAGATGGAGGTCTTATCTTTTTTCCCGATTTAGAACCATAACTTAGACATGCCTCATGTGTTTCAAATTGGGATCAACGACATAGACCTATGTGCCCATAGATCTCAACATATACACTCCAGTGATACTTCTTAATGACCACATTTCCCTGCCCCATCAAGACTAATACTCCTATTACAAGTGGGGACTATGTCATTGTCAATGACTTGTTCCCTGTGTATTGTGCCTTTTTTGATGCCTTACTGTAAGGCAATAAATATGAGAGGTATGAAGATCAACCGTTGCTCAAACGTCCACATGCACATGTTTTCATTTCCTCTGAGACTTGCGCAGAGACACTCAGAGACAATATGCAATGGCTGACCAAGACTGCGATGTTTTCAGCCAATCATATGCATCGTATGTGGCGCCAAATGTAAAAAAAATTAACTTACACCATCATGCTTATTTCAGAGATAGAACAGATGGAATATATATATATATATATATATATATATATATATATATATATATATATATATATATATATATATATATATATACATACACATACATGACTACATACATGACTACATACATGACTACATACATACATACATACATACATACATACATACATACATACATTGGGCCTCGTTCTGATACACCTACAAAAGTTTATTTATATAGGGCCTCGTTCTGATACTGCTGCCAAAAGTTATATATAGGGCCTCGTTCTGATACACCTACAAACGTTTATATGCAGACTCGTATATTTATTTCTTATACATCCTCGTTTTCTAAACAAGATAGTGACTTCCAAATGTTCATGTCATGTTGGTCACAACTGGATTTACATACAAGACATCGCGCTCACACTGCTGCATACTGGAACAGCAAGGCTTGTGTGTTTTATAGACCATAGAAGGACCCTAGTAGCCCAGTGTACGATGCTGTGTGCTCCTTTTGTTATACGGTGGTGGACGGGAGGCAGTGGGCCTATAGCCCCAGGACAAGCGTCGACCATACAACACTCGTTCACTGAGGCTGCTGCAGTAAGCTGTGCAACCAACTTTTGCGGTCTACAGAGTTAAGCGAATAAAGACAAAAAATTAATACTGAAATATTGGTGCAATAAACCCATGCACAATGATGGATGAAGGTCAATTTGGGTAAAAAGACAGCAATTCTTGGTCTTGGGCTTTCCTCGGGGCATTCGACGCAAGGAGCATGGAGGTACACAAGAGCATGGAGCTAATACAATGGTTGTGTTTACGAGAATTAGAAATGATCAGAAATTCCAATTCACCAGTCAATCAGCGACACTCAGCCGACAGAGTATATGAGATTCATTGAAGACTACACAGAGGTTGCAAGAGATCATATGTATGTATGTGTAGTGTGTGTGTTTTTATGCATGTTTTGGCGAATGTATGTGTGTACGTGGCGCCCCATACACCTGAATTGAGAAAGAATGACTTTTTCGAGAGGAAAAATTTGTTTATTTGTTTTGTATGGTAAGAGAACGTACGACAATCGACACATCCTTTGATGTTGTGTGTTAGAGTAAAACAACTTGTATGCTACAGTCGAGAAATCCGTGTGCCAAATACCAAAACGCCAAACTCAAATGACAAGCACTGTAACTTTGATTTTCAAAAAGAATGGTTTAAAATTTCCTTGAGAAAATTTGAACAAACGTTAAAGTCTTTCAGTTTTGAGGTACGTACTACCTTAATGGCCATTTCAATAAAAATTGACAGTACCATTAGCCATTGCCGTGCAAATAAGACGGACGTTCGATCAGCACTCGAAGAAAATAAAATCACTGGAAATTCACTGTCGCTTATATTGGATTTTTCCTTCCTTGCAGCGTACTTGAAAAAGATCGTTCCTGCGATAAAAATTCTGAGAGTATATGGTGAGAGTATCGAACATCAAAGTTTCCCAGTTCCATGGATGGTGGTTTATCCATTGAGGGCTGGAGGTAACAGAATTACCATGTCAGAGGAGCACAAAGATGTAGCTCTACACTTTTTGATACGACAACCATCAAACAAATACCATGCAAAGATAAAAGAGTTTGATAGGTCATTCCAAAAATCAAGGCACCCATATACCACGACGACAAATCAGAGTATCTGCGTCTCATTAGTGAAGCAGAGAAAATAGAACTTGGACGAAGTGATGTCATTTTATGCACATGCGCTCACAGTGGAACCGAACGCATAGCTGCTGGAACCCGAATTAGACAGTGCATCGTTGATGAGTGTGGCATGTGCACTGAGCCAGAGAATGTACTGCCACTCGTAACGAACCAGCCACAGCAAGTTGTCCTTGTCGGTGACCATAAACAACTGCGCCCAATCGTCACAGAAGATATGGCAAAGAAATTGGGTATGGAGATATCACTTCTAGAACGATACGAGAAGAAAGCTATGATGCTGACATTACAGTACAGAATGGTAAGATGATGTTTGTGGATATGCTCTATATTGCCAAAAAGACTCCTTCAGCATTTTCAACACTATTTAACAAATACATTTTCTTTAAAAATTTGTGACTCGTATATACCTGACTGAACTGCTAAATTGACGATATTCATGAACGTTTGACTTTGATCCTACTATATAGTTCATGGCCCACTCAACAGTGAAGGTGTTAAGTTGTAATACTACTTTGAAAAAGGAGTTTTCTTATCGAGTCGATATTACTTGATCCATACAGCATCCTGGCATTTGTCAATTTCCATCAGACCAATTCTATCAGAAGAGGCTTGAAACGGCTCAAAATGTCTTGGAGCGACCTCATGGTCTGAATATTTGGCCGGGTAGTGAAGAGAAACCAGTTGTGTTTTGCCACATAGTGGGTACGGAGGAACGGCAAACGGTGTCAACAGCAGAAGGAGGTGAACAGTCTAGGAGCAACTTGGACGAAGTCGAACAAGTCGTGAGTCATGCCTATCATTCATAGATTTTCTTATTTTAACATGGAATTTCTTTCGTATGGTTAAACATGTACTAGGATGTCAATACGGGATCTAATACAGGAGATCGCTTATAAATCAGAAATGACTGGCTGCAGCTATTCGGCCCCGTCAAGAATTTTATTAACATATTTCAGTTTTTTTGTAATGAGGCCACAACAACCGTATGTATATTAGCTGTAAACAATGACGAAGCGAACATTTGTAAAAAATACATGGGAAAGGACGTGCTTTTACATTGCGATAAAAGAGGGTAAGTTGTTTTTTTTGTTTATCACTGGTGCGTATGAACCTAACTTGGTGTTTGTGTCAACTTCCTTCCATCACCGTCTTCTCTCGCTATTTATTCAGGAACCTGAGATAGATATGTTGAGCACTCAATCAAAGACTATTGATTTGCTATTTTTCCCAGGTGCGAATGGCTATAACGTTAGTGGTCCGACACCTGGTGAACCCAGCGTCCATCCTCATCATTTCTCAGTATAGGGCACAATGTTCAGAAATAACCAAGAGTTTAAAGGACAAAGGTCATTCAAATATAACTGTCAGTACAGTTATAGTAAGTCAAGGTAATAATAGCAGCATGCTGTTTGTTTCGAGTTCTGTCATAGCACTATGTTGGTTAGTTGATGACAGGCTTAAACTGACACTGTTGAGGTTTTCTATAGCATATCAAAAGTAAATGCAGTCGCTCTCTAACATCTCTAACACTTTCCAGCAGTTACGTTGAATTGTTCTATGTTCTTTTCTCTCACCGTCACCATATTTTGAAAACGAAGACATAATGCAGGGCTCTCTGACAAATACAAAATCGATCGTAAAATTCGTACATTAAAAATGAATTGATGTTGATGGCGGTTGACGTTTAGGCATCAATCCTGTCGGTGCTAGGTACTATACATTATATTTTTGTATGATTTGCAAAACAGAACTAATAATTTGGTAAAGACAGAAATGCTGGCAGACATAGAAGGACAGGCAAACTAACATCATGCGTAACATTAATCTTCAGTAAATACCATTAATAAGTACAAAGTAATGTTCCCCTGAGTTTGAAAATAGGAAAAAATCAAACACGGACATATTAATGTTTGTCCACGAATGGACCTCATCAAACGTTCGTCTATGTCGCATTGTCTTTGGAAAACTTTTCTTGAAACCATAACATCTATGATTTATCAAGTGGGTAATTGCAGTCAATTTGTGTCTCAGCAATATAATATTCATACATTCTTATAGGAAGTGAGTGGGATTACGTCCTCTTCTCAACTGTGAGATCACTTCCGAGAGTAGAGATCGAAGAGAAGCCATCGCAGGGATGGCTACTTAGCAACCTGGGGTTATCACCGACGAACACCAAATCAATGTGGCAATAACCCGAGCCAAACTTGGGTTAATCATTGTCGGTAAGTCACATCGATTTTTGGCACTTGAAAAGCAGGTATGTATATCTCATAATAAAAACTTTGTTCACTTGGTAGGACTTGAGTGATATTAAGAACTGGTCAAACTCGAGTGGTATACCGTTGCTGGGTGTGATTTATTGCTATTATATCATAACAGTATGTTGAAATTCTGGCGAGGAACGACAAAAAACATATTTTTGCTCAAGCTGAGAGCTCGTGCGTATGCCAGCCGTGGTATATCGCCAATATACCACGGTTCTTTTCGCGTCTCGACCAATCAGATCGCTGTATTTGCGCCATCAATATACTGGTATTATATAATACCCAATATCGTCTGTTCCTGTGTCGTATCAGCATGAGTGTCATTTGTGCTGCGTCACACATGAGACGAAGTCAAGTGTCTGATGCAGCACAAATGACACGAATGCTGATACGACACAAGGAACAGGCGATATTGGGTAATAACCGATTTATCATATAGGCCTACCCATGCCCCGAATTTTACTAATACTTATGAAAAACCTTAAATTTTCCTGGCTTTACTTTATTATGCTTTGCGCATAAATATCAACATATTTGTGTGAACAGGTTTCATTCATAAACTATACCAAGAAGTCAACATCACGCACGACATCGTGCGAGTCCTCAATATCTCAATGAACCCAAGAAAAATACACCGGTATTCAAGAATTGTCGTACAAGGGGGATTTTTTAAAGGTGCAATATGCTGTTACAGTTGTAACCGATCAAAATCTCATTTGCTTTAAATTAAACTAAGTTCGATCGCGCTTGGTCATCTTAAGGCACTGAGATGGGCCGCCTTTTTGCTTGTTTACACTGAGAGTTGCCATGTCAACAGGTGTCGCGCGCGCGACATCGCTGTCACGCCACACGCTCACTACCTGTTCGGAGGTAGGCCGTGCCGTGCGAACGGCAGAATGTTTGCTAGAGCTTGTCTAAAAAAATACAAGAACTTTAACAGAAAAATCATGGGAAAATATTACAAGACTCAACATGTTATTTCCGTATTTAGCAACCCAAAATATCCGTGTTCTCAAAGCCCTTCAAATTTTTACGTCGGCGACATCGCTTCGCAGGCGGAGAGCGGCAGCCATTTTCTTAACGTTGTTAACCATCGCATTGCAAATGTAGTTTGGGAATACTCAAAAACTGATGACGTTTATCGTGCATATGTCGACGTTTACCGTGAAATATTGCGGCTGATATTTTACGGTAAATGTCACTAGGATGAGGCAATGTGGGCATGGTATATGATCATAGTTCATGTTATACTTCAACAATAATATTATCACCCGCTCAATCATGCATTTTGGGTTCGCTCTTTTAGCTGTATGTAAAACAACGTTTAATAGTACGTATGCTTGACGTATTAGTTGCTGTAGCCTTGCTGCAATATATAAATTAATCTTTTCCTCTCATTATCGTGTAACATCACTAAACGACTGTTTGGAATATCAGTCTTTTAATTGTTTAGAATTTCAGTCCTTTGAATCTAGTTTACAGACTGACAATAGCTCTGACTGACAGTAACCCTACACGTGATGCATCATTAGAATGATATCTCCTTGTTTATTTTTTGGAACTTGAACATAATATACATAACATAACATTGCATTTTTTAAGCAACTAGTATTCCTCAGGGAAGCTCACTGGCGCGTAAGAATGTTAATCTGGGAAAGCTCTCTGAAAGCAGTATGTTTTCAGTTTCGACTTGACGCTTTCCAGTGTTGGAGCAGACCAAGTGCTATGGGAAGTTGGTTCCATGGAGCAGAGTATATTCTTAAATGACTATAAGGAAGTACGAACTGTTGTAACCCGGAAGACTGTTGTAACTTACGGAAGACTTTCTTCAAACTTTCCTAAAAGAATTCGACCATGTTGCCCTTGCCAATAGGCTACGAAAAGCTGATATACTGCCTGCCTATCTGCGAGAATTTAAAGCCGATGTTTGGAACGAGTAAGACGATCATATTGAAACTGTTGCATTCTAGAATCCCGCCCACGTGATCATGTTAAGTTGGGCGTTAGTTTTGCAAGGGCCCAAAGGCTTGTAGTTGTACAAGATTGATGTGTGCCTGTTTGGCATGCTCCAAATGCAGACAGATTGATGGAATTCAGATTTGTAACCTGAACCAGTTGGTGATAGTATGCAAAGAATAAAACCAATCAGGAAATTTAGGGGTCAAAACTTAATGTTTGTCAGAGAAATGCTAAAGATAAGTCTCCGTGTACTCAGGTGACACATTCTGACTCAGCATGATCCAAATGCAGATGACTGCATAAAATTTTGATTTGAAAAACTTTATCACTTTGTGATAGCCTACAAAGATTAAAACCAATGAGGAAACTTAGAAGTTGAAGCTTTATGAGGGTAGCATTAAGTCTCCGTGTACCTAGGTGACGCAATTCTGACTCAGCATGCTCAAAATGCAGATGACTGCATAAATTTTGATTTGAAAATTATAATCAGTTCGTAATCGCATACTAAAATTAAAACCAGTAAGAAAACGGAGAAGTCACAGCTTTTTTAGTGTAGGGAAATGCAGCATGAAGTCTCTGTGTACCTAGGTGACACAATTCTGACTCAGCATGCTCAAAATGCAGATGACTGCATAAATTTTGATTTGAAAACTTTTATCACTTTGTGATAGCCTACAAAGATTAAAACCAATGAGGAAACTTAGAAGTTGAAGCTTTATGAGGGTAGCATTAAGTCTCCGTGTACCTAGGTGACGCAATTCTGACTCAGCATGCTCAAAATGCAGATGACTGCATAAATTTTGATTTGACAACTATAATAAGTTTGTGATAGCATACAAAGATTAAAACCAATGAGAAAACTTAGAAGTCGAAGATTTATGAGGGTAAGAGAAGTGCAACATGAAGTCTCAGTGCACCCAGGTGACACAATTCTGACTCAGTATGCTCCAACTGCACATGACTGGATAACATTTTGATTTGAAAACGTTAATCACTTGGTGATAGCATACAAAGATTAAAACCAATGAGAAACGGAGAAGTTGGAGCCTTATTAGGGTAAGGGTAATGCAGCGTGACGTCTCCGTGCACTCAAGTGACACGATCTTTTTGAAAAACCGACAAAGAATAAAATCAATGAATATTGAAGGTTAGTGAAATGAAGACATGTCTTCCAACACCAAAATGGCATCTTTCTAATTCAAGCATAATGCAGGTTTATGCCAAAAATTGTGATAAAGCACTGAAACAGTTTGATAATAGCAATTAATACAATTAACAAATATGAAATTCTGTAGATTGTTTGCAAGTAGTGTCCAACATGGTGTTGAATAGACTTCTTTTGTTCTACTTACTTTGTTAACTGCTTTATCAAACACATGCACAATGCGATTACCATGAGGGAGCCGTCATTATTTACGGCCTGGGGTCACTCAAAAATGTAAAACTTCAAGGGAGGGGGGTTGCTCAATTTTTGTGGTGCAAAATAAATTGAAACACCTCTAATATTGCACCATTGCACATCAACTTCTCAAAATTTTTGATGCGAGAGGGGACTTCCCCTCTCGTGTTCTCCCCTTTGGGGTTCTAACAGATTTACTAGTAAAAAACAAATTGAAAACACCTCTCAGATTGCACCAGACTTCACTATTGCACACATCAGTTACTCAAATTTTTCACAGGATGTAGGACAAAGCTGAACCTCGATCCCCCGACTGTAAATTATGGCGGCTCCCTTGAATAATAATTTAAAAAAGCTTACACGCAGAATACATTGACGATAAAGACAAATACATGCATATTTAGCTGCATATTTCCACAAGGAACTAATGATTTTGTATGTGCCCTGGTGTTATTTTAATTCTTGGCCACTGTGGGCACACGTACAGATTACATGACATTTGAGTATTTTGTCACAACTCTGAAGCAACTGGCGAATTTCAAAGAAATGCTCACACTTATCTCTGTAAACGATGGTTTTGCTATTCATATTTAACAGTGCCATGAATGCACAAACAAAGCACAGAAACTCGGCTTTGCACCATAGCAATCACAGTACAGGGGTGTTGAACCATAGAATTCTACCTCCATCAGTCCAGCTTGATGCAGACCTGCACTGGTTTGCTCTGACCTTAAAACCGCCTGCTACCACAAAAGATTTGAAATATATGAGATTGTATTCTTCTTTTGTGTTACAAGACCATGGTCAATAATCGAAATGACAATTACTCTTCTACTCACGTGCTTCGAAACAGCACGAAAAGCGTTTTTTTATACTTCGATCGCAGGAGACGACCCACGCCATATTCATTTGTCTCTCACCGTACCGCATACTAGCCCCATTACAGATTATTGGCACTTAAAAACAAAAAACATCATTTCCAGACCTAAGCGTATAGAGATCATAGTTTATACTCAAAAATCTCTTTTGTATATTTTGGTAAATACATTTTTGTACGTTGAAATCCTGCTGTATCACCAATGTTTAACTATACTCATCTGACACCATGTCAAATACAATCCATATAGATTATACTGAACAGTGGCCTAATTTTAAGGTTGCTTCTTAAGGAGTCATTTCAATAACACTGTTAAGTCCATGTTCACTTTATTTGCAGAAATGTTTAAAAATAACACGATTGGAACTAATTTGGGATAATTGGATGGTGAAGTAATGTCGGTTTAATCTGCAAATGTAAGCTCATCTGCTTTTCTTGTTAAGTTATACACTTGTTTTTATGAGTTATTTGTAATATTGCAACATTCAGCTATAGGGCACCTAACATTTTTAAGAAATTTGAAAAATGTAAAGATCCAATTATCCCAAATTAGTTCCAATCGTGTTAAATGTATATTTACTAGCAGTTCCATGTTTTTTTCTTCTGATCACTATATTTTTATTTCGATATCTACAAGGATGTAGTCCTCATAAAGCAATATAGACAAATAAAAGTAAAGGCATTATCTCAGCAATCTTAGTTTGCTATACCATAAATTGCACTGTATTTGACATGTTCCTTATCTTATATACCCCATTGTCTCTTTTTCATATCGCACTACAGGAAACAAGAAACTGCTTCAAACTCATAAAATGTGGAATCACTTACTGCAAACTTATGAGGAGAATAACTGCGTCGTATCAGCACGGGAGTTTTTAAAGTTGCCCATGTACCAGTAAGTTATGTGATTTGTTGTGGAAACAGGTTACTGAAACTATGACCATTCGCCGTTCAGACGGCTAAGACGTTTTAATATTTCTTGAAACTGCTGAGAGAGCAATTTACATTTCAACAATGTCCTGACTTCTAGCTTGTCCGAGAATGACAGTCGTTATAACTTCAAACAAGTATTACATAAAATGTTTCTCAACCGCACACTATCTCTCACTTTAGAATGAAAGTATCAGATCGAGCACAAATTTAAAAAGTACTATAACAAATAAACTACGACTGATAATCAACGTATATGTAAGTTTTAGAAAATTGTTGGGATGTCAAGTAAACCTTCATCAATTTCAAGCTGTCCTCGTTCGGTCGATAAGGTCGTTGTATAGTTTCTTAAGACAGCTGTCGGAAAAACACCCGTTACTATTTACTTTTGGAAACGAGCAGGGCAGGGGGCCGGAAGAGACGTTAGCAAAATGTTCTAATTTTAAGAGTACCAACTTATCCAATAACAGTGATTTAGGGTAATATGCACCTCGAAAGTGAAAGACTTAAACTTTTGCTATAACTTTCCTCAAGGAATCTTTTAATCATTCTCTTTCAAAATCAAGAATACAAATAGGGGGTCACCGTGCAAATTTTGGTACTAGAGAAAACAATTACCCAAGATTTACCGATATTAGAAATTCAAAATGGCCGCCATCCCTGTGTTAACTCTATGGAGAAAAATAAAAATTTTCGAATTTCGAAAAAGTAAGCCGGTGAAAAGTTTTCTTTCACCAAGAGCTTTAAAATGAACCCCCACATGTGGTATATCAGAAGAGAATTGTAAAAGTTTGAGAGTCCGAATGTCTGTCCCCGAGGTGCGTTCTACCACAGAGTAACATAAACAGAGTGGCAACACTTGCATGCCTTTTGTTCCATGGTCGTCTCGGTAGACTATTGGCTTTTCATATTAAAATGAGCTTCAAAGGTGTTAAACTTTTTGGAGGCTTTGTTTGTGGTTGATAATTACACGAGATTATGCGAAACATACGACGAGATGGCATCGTACTGCCAGTCGCGTAGCAACCATAGTTACTTTGTGAGCTCTCAGGCCAGAAACACTGCTTCACGCCAATCAAAACATAACACGCCAGCAGTTTCATAAACATGTCCTTTCTTGACGCACGTGTAAAAGACGGTATGACTGACCGTAAGCCATTGAGTAAAACCAGACAGTATCGATAAAAGACTTTCAAATTTTGTTCAAACACACTCATTATATATTCATAAAAATATGAGAGGAATTTTTAAAACGGTAAAACCCACTTTCCTGAAGCTCAAAACACTCCCGTTTTTGCCAGCACATCAATTCCGATCAGCACCACACGACAACAACAACACAAACTTTGTCGAACATACTTTCGCTTAACAATTGGTGAAAATCCGAAAATTACCGAAGGGTGCATGGTCGGCACTCTTCGGAAAAGAGAGCCAAGAGCTTCGTGAGGCGAGGCAAACATGGATTGCTTACGTAACCGCTTCACGCCTTAAACAATAGGTGTTGCCACTCTGTGTATGTTACTCTGTGGTTCTACCTTAAAGCGCAATTTATACAAGAGGTTTTTTGAGGGACCACAATGTTAATAAGTTTTTTAACTTGTCCGTATGTGTGTTTGTCGTTTTTCTTGTTGTATTGAATGGTTTTCTTTAAAGTGCTAAAAAATCAAATCAAATCAAATATCACTGAATTTTCACCTGAAAGTCGGCTTTCACTATATGTGATTGTCTATGGTGCAAACTATGAACAATATTATTTCCACACAAATCTTAATGTATCTGTGCATTTATTTTTGTTTGACGATTGACAGGAATGTACTTCACTAAGATATGGTTATTAGAAGTGTATATGTATGCAAGAAACTCGATTTTGGAATTATGCCAAAAATTCATTTCAGTAAAATGGTTGTCTATGGCGCAAAATATGAGCAATGTCTTCCAATACAAAACTGATGATATCTGTGCATTTATGTATTTTTGAAAACTGATATGAATGTACTTCACCAGAATATGATTATCTAGAGGGCAATTGTTTACAAGAAAGTATCCTTTGGAATTTCACCCTAAAGTGTCATTTCAGTATACATGGTTGTCTATCATATGGTGCTATCATTTTTTCCCAATCAAAACTGGCAATATCTGTGCATTTATGAATCTTTGAAAACTGATATGAATGTATTTCAGTAGAAAATAGTGTTTGAGTTGGAAATGTGTACAGGAAATTAGACTTTGGTATTCTCATTACTACACTTTGACAGTCAGCATTTCACTGTTGACAAGTTCAAACTATAAATGATAATCAGGCAATGACACACAGCTGTTTCATTGATAGCACCAGAATACAGATTTATGAAAGATTTGTTTTTCTGCCCAGTTAGAGTGGATTATTGGTATGATTTGTATGGAGAGAAAAAGTTGGAGGCTCCCATTTACGCCCCCCTTACATTCTGTTTTTTTTTCGCCCCCATTTTCTCTTCCGGTGCCCTTTGCCGTTTAGAATGCTTGTTCCCTTAATCGTTGACAAATGACACATAACAACAGCTGTACGTAGTGAGTCATTGCATCGTTTGGTGGCGCTAACTTACTTGATGTTACCATAATATCTTTCGAGTAAGATCGAGCCCACGACATGTTATCTGTCGTTTTCAGTTGTCTTGCAGTAAAATGCGTTTGCATGTATGAGTTGAGCGGAAAGTAACTTCCATCGATTTTATTTTGTAGAGTCTTCAAATATTTTGAATAAGTATGGACGATTGAGAACTTCAGCATTGTTTTCACATAATGTCGCTGCAGTACTACTTTTAAGCATTTAAATAATGTCAAAGTACGAAGATATTTTCTGACTGTAGCTTTTACGGATGCAGGAAATTGTTCATTTATACATCAATGTAAATGAACGTAAAAGTTCCCTATAATGTGATTTATGGTGCATGTTGTTTGCTGGTTTTCTCAAAGTCTGTTAAGATTAACATTGCATTTCAAATTGTTTCATTGTTAGTATCACTTGTTTCACATACAAGTCGCCGTACTTCTTAACTTACAGGGGATTAAAACAGCCGAAGTCGTTTCAACACGGTGAGTACACAGACATGCACAGCGAGCTTAAGTGGGCTGAGCGGAGGGAAGCCCCGCTTATCGTCGTGAGAAAATAGAAAGAGAAAAGGAACGAGATCGCTACCTTATTTTAGACACTTCACCAGGAAAAGAAGATGATCGGCAACGGAATAACGTGGTATGGATATTTCATCAGTTTGTACTTGCCTTGCCAACATTTTACATATTATGCCAAGTGAGACTTCTCAAAGAGTGTGCATACTGCTTATTGTGAGTGAAATAATCATATATCCGCAAAATGGTATGTGGTGAATTGCGTAGCGTATACCTTTTAATAGTTTAATCACTTTAAAGCCATGAGTATCATACAATAAAAAGCACTCTTGAAGGGTTACTCGTAACTTTAAAAAGCCCGATATTTTCGACTAATGTGTGAGAATTTTATTGCCCTTGAAATTTCTTTTCTGAGTACCAAGTACAAGCTTCATTTTTACTTTTACTGATCTGATCTCTCATGTTGTGCGCATTCATTGACAAAGCTAAATGCTGAGTATTGAATTTGCTGTCGGAAGTAGAAACGGAAAGTAATGTTAGTATAAGAAGCAAGAGTAGTGGAAATCTAAGTAAGACTTTTATGCCTTCTGTGTCATATGATTTTTGGTGGTGAAAAACGAATAAGAATATGGAAATAACTTAATCAGGAATATCTGGACTTTTTCCAAATAAAAGTAGAAAAGCATGCATGCAAGTTCATTGTAAATTTCACAAAGCACAACGCAGACATACTTAGCAAC
Organism: Ptychodera flava; assembly: GCF_041260155.1. Classification (NCBI taxonomy): domain Eukaryota; kingdom Metazoa; phylum Hemichordata; class Enteropneusta; family Ptychoderidae; genus Ptychodera; species Ptychodera flava. The sequence goes on along the minus strand of NC_091938.1, from coordinate 15,634,627 downwards.
CTGTAAACTAAATTGAAAAACTGTTGAACTATATAGCATTTTTTGAAAAATATGATGTCCTGAATAAGAAAGAGAAAAAAGCTCAAAAATGAGTCACTGTGACAACAATTTTTACAGGTTAAAGTTAAAGTACCCTTAGGAACCTACCAATACTGTTACACCTGTAGTTCCGAAAAATATTGTTTTAGCAAAACGAAACGACATAATATATTCGAATTTTCTTGACCTAGATACCCCAACGCTATCAACTGCCATGTGGATTTGTCCTCCAAGTTCCACCTGGGTCTCTAGAAGACATTGACTTTAATGTCATCATCAGCGGGAAAAATATCAATCGGCCGTCTCTCCAAGAGTATCAGTGCTATCAATCCGATGTAATTGAATTCACACCACAAAATCGTCAATTCAAAGAAACCAATACGCCTGATGATGAAGTGCCTAAATGTAGGGCCCTTTGATAGAATACTTCAAATCTTAGAAAGTGACGATGGTGAAATTTGGGATGAGCTAGAAATGGCAGTGGTAAGTTTTTAAACACCACTTTACATACTACGTTAATAATATGATAACGTTTAAAAGAGGTATCCAGCCAAGAAGCCTCGGTCAAAAATACTTTTGTCCGGTGCTACGACTGATCATTGCTCATCCTGTACTTTAAATATGTGAGAGTTTAGTGCTATGACACCCGGACCCGTTGCTTGTTCAAATAAGGTCCAGCTTGACGGTTTGAATTCAAATCTTTAAACTCAAGTAAATCTTCCCTCGATGTCAGAACATTAAAATGAACGAAATGATGCCTTATTTCAGACTTTAATGAGGTGTGTGACAATTTTTCCGCAATTAAGGTACGACCAGGTGAAATTTCAGACTTTCTAACTCATACTGACTACAGTGTGTCGACGTGCAAGAGGGTTTTGGAGAAGATTGTTTTGCAATACAAATCATTGTCCTTTCAAATAATGGTGTAGATCGATATTGATGAAAGAAACAAATCTCTGCTATGAAGCAACAATGTATGGGTGTCTGTAACAGCTGTTCCAGGGTAACGACAACCATTTTTCTGTCGCTAACTTGCAAAACAAAAAGGACAGGACTGTGCCGCTTGCTCTTTTTCATCGCTGCAAGGCAAAAGCAATACATTGAAGCGGAGCTTAACCTTTTCGAGGATAGTTTCAAATATACCAAATATGTCAACAAGACCGCCTGCAGTAGACGGTCAGATGAAGGGAAACGAATGATTTATGTAAAGCTAAATTCAATCAGATTATGGCAAAAGCGAAAATGAATCTTGCATTCAAATTTTAAATATACATGAATATCAAATCTCCTGGTATGGACAGCTCTTTGAGTTTGTATGATATACAATAATACAAGACTCTTTACAGTTTTCTTCTTTTTTCTCAGGAGGACGGGTATGTTGTAGTTGAAGTGAGCAACCTGTCATTGTTCCTCGCTGTTTCAAAACCCTACCAGGATACTTTCAAAGTTTACAAACAGGGAGGCACTCTCAGATCTCGTACAAATAAAGATGTTTCAATCGAAGTGCCGAAGGATACATTTGACGAGACAACCTATATTGATGTGGAGTACATGAACCTATTTGTACACCATATGTATTTGTCTTTATGAGTCTGAATAGGAATAACTAAGGCTTTCTGGACTTAAATAGGCATTTTGGTGGTCTATCAACAGATGGGTGATGAAAATAATCGCAATCATACCCATCCGTAACCCATAACATTAGGTCGAAAAAGTAGAGGCAGTTTGCATGATTACACCACAAAGTGATATCCCAAGAATTACACTAAGATTTCCTGAAACAGTAAAACACCACATGAGTCAAACACGTTACACCAAATTTTTATAAGCATGATTTAATTATAATATTCAGCTACTAAATATTTCATACAAGTTCTCGAAAAGTAAGACGGTGAGATGCAATGTCTGTGTTTTAATGTGAGCTTGGAATTTCGAAAAAAAAACATATAAGAAGTAAAACTAACGATACTATATTTTTCTGTATATTGCCTTAAAGGTACATAATGTTGATTCCTACCTCCTGAGCGATGTCTTTGTGACAAATGACGATCTAAATGACCTTGTAGATGCTTCAGTTTCTCCCATAGTGTATGTCAACAGAGGAAATGCTAAAAGAAAGTTGCATCTTAAACGGCCTTGGTTCTGTCGATTCCCTTGCCACCTGATATACCGCGTGTATCACCAGGTGATTTGCAGCTGCGTATAGCCAAAGATGAACTCTGCAATGATAACTGGCGAGACGTAACCAATGAAGTACAACATACGGTTGTTGATGGTATAATTAAAGTAACTACAGACTCTCTGAGTGGGTGAGCACAATCTTATGAGGGACTGGTTTTATCTGTAATCGTTGATACTTTTTTCTTCGTACTTATGTTGTAAATATTCTACATGATACGGACAATAATGATACTTAAGGGGCAGAGATATTTTAGCGCCCACTAGCTTTACGCATGAACAACATGGAATGGGGAGCTATTCTGATCGGATAAGGTACACAGAGACGGACGGATTATCTTGAAATGAGATCCAGCCACTACCTTGAAATTTCGTTTGGATGTGTATGATGATTTTTTGCCTGATTTGGGGAAAACATGCAAATCACATAAATCATAAAGCTGAATTTTGTCTCCACAGCGGTACATCAGCATTGTAACAAATCACTTAATCTGCACATGCATTTGAATGAACCATTTTCTTCACGTTCCTGGAAACATACTCTAAAATCTTCTTCTCCAATTTCTCATGTCAGATAGCTTTGAATCATTGTGAAGGCAGAATGCATCTCGGAGACAAATATTCAGACTCCCAATGTTTTTACATACTCTTATGCTTAACTATATACTTGTGAGGGCTCATTTTAAAGCGCTTGAAGAAAGAACGTTTGTCCAGTCTATTTTTTTTCCAAAATATCGAAATTATATTCTCCTATAGAGTTTATACGGGGATGGTGGCCATTTGAATTCAAAATATCAGTAAATGTTTGGTAATTTGTTTCCGATGTACCAGATTTGCACGATGGCACCTGGTTTTCATTCATAATTTGGTAAGAGAATGTCTGAAAGTTTCTTTAAGGAAAGTTTGAGAAAAGTTTATGTCTTTCTCTTTCGAGGCGTATACAACCTTAGGACCGATAGGGATGATCTCATTCAAATTAGTTTAGATGATGGTTTTATTCGAATATGCAAATGTCGGGAGGGGGGGGGGGCTAATGTTTCCATGTGTGGTGAAATACTTTTGTCTACAGAAGCGTTTTTTACATAATAATTAAATTTGTGTATATTCCTAGGGATTGAATTATTTTTTTTAAATGACAGAGCTGATAATGGTTTGTTGGTACCCCTACGTACCTTATTTTGGTGAAGAAGTTATAATGCGCATGAGAATTTTTGGACCAATACTTATATTTTAGTAAAACAACTTCTGCAAAGTAGGTCAAATAGTTTCAAATCTGATTTGTAGGTGGCCTTGGGCCATTTTACATAACTTTGAGTAAATAATTTTGAAATTTGCATATGTGAAGTTGCCTTGCCAATTTGCTTATGTTAGATCTGTGAAGTTTTCTGTGTGATACGTTCATATTATGTATGTGAAAATGACCTCAGTTCTGATCGAATTAAATAAAAGTTGTTGACGTTTAGGAAATTTCTGATTAGCTTTTAGTTACACATGAATTACAAACAACGTTCGTATTTGTTACATGGGCCTCTCCAACGATAGCTTTCATAGTTGACCTATTGTTTACCTATAATATTCACATAAGATATTTCATTATTCGTTTTTTCAGGTTTTTCGCGACAATCTTAGAGAAAATAACCGCTTCTGCTGCACAAATAGGAAATGCAATCACAACGTACTTTAAATCAGGGCCCCATTCAATTAAGATACTCCTGCTTCAAGACAAACGTGATGACTGCTCATTGCTTTGTGATTTGGTGGAAAAACTACCGATTGAAGATACTATCGATACAAATCCAAAATATCTAAATTACATCGGATGTGGTATTCCGTATACGAGTAACATTTTCATCGAGAACGGTGACACAATTTGTAGTAGGCTAAGTCCAGCGATGGAAAGAAAGTTACGTGTGACGACACTGATGAATAAACAGACATACCGCCCCTACAGGACAACCACTGGGTCATCTTACTTGAACAAATTTCTGAGACTCCTGAATGTGCTTTGCAGCAAATTACTGGATCGATGTGCTTCTACAAGGAAGATAATCTGTTAGGAGAGCTTATATTTCAATTAACAAGGTTTGTCTTTAATTTTGTCACAAGGCACGATAAAAATTTGCAATTCTGCTCAAAGAAGCTGCCATATTGATGGCCACTTTAAAGTATGGCAAGTACAAATAAAAGCGTGAAAGACAGCCTGTAACTGTAACTCGCGGTAAAGTAGGCACGATACATGACAATAAACATTTGATTTTCGCACTTTTTCGTTTTGCTCTTGTTTGCAATTTATACTGAAAATGCGGCATTGTATAGGCAATCAAATGAGCAAATATCAATTTAACTTTGTAGTAATTGAATTAAGATGATTTTATCTGTGAATTTCAAATTTTTGTTAGACATAAATAAGTGAAATGATTTCCAAATATATCTGTATTCCTTCATAGCAGCGAGTTATTTTTTTATCCCCAGACATCCAGGAGGGGAGCTGTTGCTGACAATTATGGTATGTTTAAAATTTTATTGACCCATGCACTGTCACCGTTCGTGGCGATTTAGCCGAGCGGTTTTGACTGTTGGCCTCTGCGCTAGGTGATTGGGTGCCGTGCGTTGTGGTTCGAGCCCGGTTGAAACCATCGTATCGTCTTCTCAGTCTGCCCTCATTTACACCTATCTAAACAAAACAATTTCCTTAGATGGCACATAATTTGCATATTAGAAGACACAGAATGGTGTTCAATACAGAGGTAATTCATATTGACACAGTGGTGCCTTTACCTATCATTAGAGGTAGTTTCTTGACTAGACAATTTTGAAGACATATCATACCCATATCGTTAGCGTCGTTCTTTAACCAATTCTGATAATCTGCCGTCAACCATGAGAACATACTCAAATATGTCAAGAAATGAGTACGAATGTATAGTAAAATCACTGGTCACTCCCTTATTTCAACTGTGACACGTGATATTCAATATACATTTTAAATGGCGTTGGTGTAATTCGTAAAACGTGATGGACCATCTCCGGCAATGATTTTATTTACGATTTACAAAGACAACCTGAGAACGAGGTTGTGTATTCCCGTAAAGGCAGTTACGTTTATCGTGATGATTGGAGGAAATTATGTTTCAAGTATGTCAAAGTACAGATTTAAATGATGCCAGACTGAACTATTTGTTAAATGAGTTTCTTATCTGATGAATGGAAACAATCTGATTCAGTAAATGAAAAGTCAGGTGAGTTCTCTCAGAGGGATTGTAACAAGATGATGTTCTCTCACCAGACCCTTGCTGGGCTAAACATTACAGTGAAATCAATTGTAGAGGGTCTGAAGTATCTCCATCATCTAGAAATACCAGTCAATTTAAGGAAATTTAAATATTTGACGTTACATGTTCATGAATTGCAATAAATATCTTTACAAGAATCATACATTTCTGTCTTTGCTATTCGTAGTAGCCTTAATATAGGTTAAAATGTTACTATTTGAAGTAGATGATGTCAACATCGCTTTGAAATAGATCAAAGGAGATATTAGGGGGCGCACGAAAACCATCACATTCTTGGGGATTAAAAACCCAGATAAAACACAAAATCACTTGCAATCCTGTCCTTCTCAATGTAATCTGCCTTCATAAATGTTCAGTATCACTATAACTGTAATGGGAAATGCTTTCTGCGTTGTCAGTTTCACTGCTGCTATTATCCTCAAGAATTCCCATAACAAATTCATCAGAGTCATCACTGTACGTTTCGTTCCCATAAGTGAATTTCAGCGGAGAATATGGACCAGCAAGGACATACCCAACTTGATAGTGACTCTGTTGGTAAAGATGGCCTGTTGTCTGTACAGAAACCTGAACGTCATAGTTTTAAAATACTCGACAGACTTCATATTGAGGGCTAGTTTGATGAAAGTGAATAGTGTATTGGGGAGGACTGGATTAGGTTTTGGGATATTAATTATCAGATACACCTAAGAAAGTAGCCCAGGTGTAAAAAAACGACGCTGTGATGCGGCATAATGCCCTATGCTGCAGTTTAAGGCAATTTTCTGGAATATTTGAAGGCAAACGGCAGATGAAGGCGGACAATCTAGACGTCCAGTGGCAAATCAAATTACAGGAGAACACTTCTATATCGGTTATGGCCATGACATTATACTTTGATTTCTTCTCATGATGTTGAAAATCTTCCTTTCTTTCAGAAGAAACACACTCAAATGATGAAAATGCTGATATGAACATTGAAGAGAGTGAACGTAAGTGTTCCCGTTGACATATTCGAGAAATTTAGGTATCTAAATCGTCTATTTACAATTAATATTACTGATCAGATGTACTCTGTGGTTACTCGCACTGGGTGTAGGATTACACGTCCTCTCGTGTACATGTGTAAGCGCGTTCTGCTGTTAAGGTAATATGCACCTCGAAAGTGAAAGGCTTAAACTTTTGCTCAAACTTTCCTCAGTGAAACTTTCAACCAGTCTCTTACCGAAGCAAGAATAAAAATCAGGAGTCACAATGCAAACTTTGGTACTAGAGAGACAAATAACTTGCGATTTCTCGATATTTGAAATCAAAATGGCCGCCATCCCTGTGTTAACTCTATTGGAAAAAATAAAATTTTCGATTTTCGAAAATCTAAGACGGTAAAAACCTTTCTTTCACCAAGAGCTTCAAAATGAGCCCCCACAAGTGGTAGGTCAGAAGGAAATTGATAAAATTTGAAGGCCCGAATTCTGTCCCCGAGGTGCGTTCTTCCTTAAGGTAGAATGCGCCTCGGGGATAGATATTCGCATTTTCAAATTTCTACAATGCTTTTCTGATCTACCACTTGTGTTGGTTCCTTTTAAAGCTCTTAAAGAAAGAAAAACCTTTACCGTGTTAGTTTTTCGAAAATCCAACATTCAATTCCCCCCCCCCCGTAGGATTAACACAGGGATGGCGGCCATTTCGAATTTCAAATATCGCAAAATGTTAGGGTAATATGCTTCGCTAGTTCCAAACTTTGCACGGTGACCCCAGATTTTTTTAGTCTATTTGTTAGAGAAAGGTTTAAAGTTTCACTTAGGAAAGTTTGATCAAAAGTTTAAGTCTTGCACTTTCGAGACGCATATGATTTCAATGAATTCGGGTATACACAGGGGACAAATAAATAAACAAATCAACTCACAAAAGACTAACCCAGGCTAAGAAATCATAGGAAGATACGTGAAGAAGTGATGAGAGTATGTTTCGAAAAGAATATGCGCATCCTATTCGACATGTGACACCCATAATATATCTACATATCCTAACATATTCATTTTTCACATATTTTGCATTGCAGAGTTAGATCAACTCAACGTTCTCCTTTTGGAGCTCTCCCAGAAGCTTAATGGTGATGATCTGAACAAAATGTTATTTCTACTCAGAGGTTGTCAAATTGAAACGCGTGATGCTTCGAGGATGACTACTCCACTCGATGTTTTTGGTCACCTCAAGGATAGCGGTAAAATATCGCGTTCGAATCTCAGTCTGCTACGTGAAATACTCATCAAGATAAAGAAAAGGCATTTGATAGACCTTATTAATACATGGGAAAGGGAAAAACAGGTAGAATCATGTATCCCCCTATATTTGAGATTGGAACATTAGTCTTTCATTTTTAACAAAAGTTGAAATCCCTTTACCTCTAGGTAACACACAAATAGATAAATATTTGGTGAAAGTATCAAAACACTGTTACAGAGACGTACCTCTCAATATGACATTAATGATACCGTGGCACCAATCAAGATTATGAATATCATTTTTGAGTTGCATGCTTCTCCGTAAAGTCTGACTGTCGGATATACAATGCAAATAAATTTACGTGTAATATATTCCAGCCAATGAGGTTGGCAAGGTTTGTCGAACATGTATGTACTGGTTTACTGTTTATAGCACGTATGTTTTCATAATGTTAGAGTCTATTAAAATGTATTAAGTAAATTTTTAGCGAATTTTAGTTCTAAAATAAGCCAAAATATTTAAGTATCATCAAAAGGTACTGCAAAGCTGCAAATCTGAGTGATCAGTCTGTACTTTTCATGACATACACTCCCTCCGCCTGTTCTCGGCCGGTACCTATTCTCGGCCAGGGCGTGAAAAAGCGTTCTGTAGTCCGTTGTTATCATATGTTTTCGTCAGTTCCGCGGTCCTAAGGATATAGGTGTAATCAACAATCTCGGCGCCAAATGTTAGGATTCCTTACGAGGAAGCAAGTCGATATCGGACATAAAACGAATAGCTGCTCATGTCGATTCTCACCATTACTGTGCATTTTATGGTCGCTACAATTTTGACCAATTTTCTTACTACATTTTTGGAAGTCCAAAATACTTTTTAACTACCAAATATCATAGATGTTCTCTGGTAGAATGTCTATGTTACGATGTGTGTTATTTGTCCCTCATTGACGAATTTCGTGCCGGTTGACATAGATGAAAAAAATTGTAATTCCCTGAAATCGGCCATATTTCATGCGCACAGGTTCACTCGGCCAGCCTGATGCTTTGCATTGAATTGTTCCTGTGTACATACGAGTATGCTCTTGTATTCAATAAAGGAGAAGCAACTCCAGGCCACACATCGTTCATATCTTAGTTCATAATTATATAGCGTTGATTATATTTGTATGTATACGATCTAGTAGTTTTATTACCTGTGGATTTGCCATGACAATGGGTGATAAGCTTATTGGTTGTTTGCGATTTCTTTGTATCACTTCATATTTATTCATTCATTATATATATATATATATATATATATATATATATATATATATATAATATATATATATATATATATATATATATATATATATATATATATAATATATATATAAACAGATCACTTCAAGTACAAAGTAATGAAATCTATCACTTAAGTTTCATGCATCTTGCAATCCTCAGATAGAGTATACTTCGTTATATATATATATATATATATATATATATATATATATATATATATATATATATATATATATATATATATATATATATATATATATATATAAAATCTGGGCAGATATTAATGACAGATGCTATGGGGAATCGTCACAAACAATGGTTGATTTGAACGCGAGCTCTTTATCCCACCATTGTTACACAGCACCAGCACTGAAGCATGCATGCATGAACTATCAAATGCAAGACAGTGCAGACCCGAAACGTAGCTACCTCTGCAAACTTATTTTTTTACGGGATTTTAAGTGCTATTTCAATGTTACTGTGATCAGTTCAACCCTTAAAAATTTTATATTAACAAATCTTCAAACGCACGTGTGAAATCGCTTTATATTTAACCACGGTTACGCTATAAACGCCAGGTCAACACTGTGGTTGGAAATGGGGCGAAGTGGCCGATAACGGGAAGAGCGGTAAAGCGCACATTTCTTGTTGTTGCGCTTTCAACTTTTGCCCTTTGACCGTTGTTTGTGATCTTTTGTGAAGACATAACTCTTGCCTACATTCAAAGCACGTTAGACCGGCAACTGCCGCCGGCGGCAGATCGTGAATATCGGTTTCCATTCACATGGCCGAGAACTGACAGAGGGAATGTAGTGCTAGCATGCTATCATTTTAAATATTTATTGAAAGTTTTGTGTATTGTTTTACTTTTTCTCAAAGTGTGCGACGTTTCTGTGTCGATATTGCATTTTGCAAGGTAACATTTAGTGTGCATAAGAAAGTTCTTACGCGAACAAGATAATGTTTTAAACTCATAAGATAGTATCTTATACTCTCAATCTTGTGCACAAAAGATAGTTTATTGTGCTCAGAAGAAAATATCTTGTGCTCTCAATATGTTGTTCGGACAAGATAGTTTATTGTATTCACAATATGATATTGTGAGATATCACATTGACACTTACACATTGTCAGCATGTGAACTCATTTGTGAGCCTACTGATAAGTGTGTAGAGCCGATCCCTTAACAGCAACCTGAAAGAGAAAGGTAAAACACAACAGGCCAGACAAACTGACGGAAACCCTCCAAGGAAAGACAGTGGCAGAACTTTAACAAGCGATACTTGGCTTGCCGAACCATCTGTTCATACACATGTAAGGGGGCCTTCAGTATTACGGGGGTGAGCCAGGGGAATTCCGTGCGCACCTGTACTTAAATGTGACCCTCCCCCTATCCTTGTGTCTAAAATGTAACCCCCTTGTCAGGCATCCTAAAACTTGACCCTTCCCTAATCACTGCAGTATTTACTCAAAGAATAAATGAAACAGTATCAGCTTGTTATGTACGTTACGGACGGAAATTACCGGGGAAGGGCTGGTATTTTGGGAGGGAGGGCTGCAATTTATCACTCAAGCATTTTTAAATGGTCATGCATTTGCGGGAGGATCACCATATTCTGCGCAACTATTAGGCAGCAAGGTGTGGCTGATATAGTGCTTTACCCAAAATATCAATTTCCCCCCACACAACAAGCTATATCTGTACATTTATATTGATAATATATGTAAATGTACTTTGCTTGAAGGGGAAGTAAATGCGCGTGTTTGGACAAGAAATTGGATTTTTGTTTATTTTGATTTACTATACATTGTAGTATATGAAGAAACTATGAATAATTGTTTTCAATACAAAACGTGTACGTGTATTTATGTATGCTAACGTGATAATGATATCAATGTATTGATTAGACTAGGGTGATTACAAATGGATGTGTGTGCAAGATATTGGATTTTGGAATTTCACCCAAATGTTGATTCACTATACATGGTAGTCTATGAGGAAACTATGAATATTTTTTCCAATACAAAACCTGGTAAATCTGTGTATTTATTTATGCTTGATTATTTATATTCATGTACTTGATTAGACTAGGGTGGTTACAACTGGATGTGTGTGCAAGAAATTGGATTTTGGAATTTCACCGAAATGTTAATTCACTATACATGGTAGTCTATGAGGAATATTTGTTTGCCAATATAAAATATAAAACTAACAATATCTGTGCATTTATAGACATTTAATAATTGATATACACTTTGCCATCTGTCCCATATGTTTTTGTCTCTTGTCTTTCATCAGTTTTAACTGTTCAAGGTGTTTAATGTAGGATACCACTGCATCTTCTTTGCTTGTGAAGCTTGTCGATAATGTGTATGTATTTAAAAGAATCAATGTATTTCGTCGGCAATTTCCTATTCAGGAAATATCAAATGGACATTCAAAGGTTTGGCCGTAAAATCATCTTCTGTTAAAAGTGACCCTCCCCCATTTCCCCCAGTCCTACCCCCTGTAATAACTGAAGGCTCCCTAAGAGAAGCCAGCCAGGTACCGTGGATAAATTGAAGTCTTCCATTGACTCGAAGTTGACATCTCTACAGATCTCTGCAGAAGAAAAGTATTCCAAAATTGTACTTGTACCGATGATGACGACCATATCATCAAACCCAACATATATGACAATTGTGCGGTCCAAAATGCCAATAATTAGTCGCACTGATATGAAACTTTCTTCTATAGTAACCCCTTCTCTCTTTTTTGTTGTTTAGTCCTTGGTTCTGTTTCTTTCTTTATTTACTTGTGTTTTGGAAAGATAACAAATTAATTTCAAATGATGTGTAACACTGAATATATCATCGTTATGGAAACAAGGTATACTGAATCCTATGCAAAAATCTTAGATTTCTCATTACTAGACACTTGAGGTCTGGGAGAGTTGGACAAAAAGACCTGCAATATGCAGATATGTGACAGTGGTCGAGAAAATTTTAAGGTACAGTCACGAAAATGACTCTCGGGAATACTGCTAGTAATTGACTTTAAAAAAGGACTGTTCAGGAGAGAACTGTGACTTCTACATCGTTGATGTTGCTGCATCTGTAAATAATCGACTAACTAGTGATTGATCATTTGGGAACCCTCACGTTTCTAATTCTAATTCAAGCAAACACCACGTTTATTGAAAGAAATCTGTTAAATAACTGTTTGTGAGAATTTTCACGGGTGCCAAATCCAGCTATTTTTAAGCATCTCAGCTATAATTAATCCGAGTGTGATCATTACAGTCTTCGAATTAAAGAGGGCGCTATTCTCTGCAGTATACCTCGATGTCCTACTTTTAAAGTTGAATACACTACCACCATTGGAATATTGTAAAGGCTGAATTGAAGTTTCATAATAGCATAAATGAGAAAGGAACGTCTGCATACTTCCTGAAAAGCCGAACAAAAGGTGTTTACGATGTCGACAGAAATATTGGACTTCGCATATCATTGATAAAAAGTGAACAATTGTTACACATTTATATGGTCAAGGGGAAAAGTCGTGTCGTTCGGATTACCCGACCTACTCTAATTTTTACCCACCGACCCTCGACTTTAAAAGCCGTATGTAAACTTGGGAGTGAACAAACATATTAAATGATGCGAAAAATACAAATCCCCCAAAACTCCAATGAGATCTATAGCGTCATTCATTGTTGCTCGCTACAAACAAGCAGCGTAGCAGCTTGCGATTTTCATTTAGCAAATGCGATCATGGAGACGAAAAAACTTTTTAACACAAGTGGACTTGCACATGAATTTTTTGTGTGCTGGCGTTGTTGCTGGCCATGACTCGAAAGGAATCACATTAATTTCAGTCTTGCATGAAAATTTTCAACCAAAGTATATTCGCTTCAGTCGTGAGCGATTGCGAGAAATTTAAGAATTGTAAAAAGCTTTAACATGTAAAAACTACCAAGGAAGCGTTAAAAGCTTTTAGTTCTTTGACAAGCTTTATCGTGCAAAAGTTTTGTCGCCACTGTGGCTGACAGGACACATTGATTAATACCATTCATTAGATTGCATTAAAATAATTTGCGAAATTCCATCACTACAAACAGGATAATATAAAAAGTTGTTGATTTTGTGTTTAGGCACAAATGATCCAAAAAATTTAAAAAGGCAATTCAGTACAATAGTGAATTTTCTTGCTCCAGTACAGCAACATGCCCATTGGCACGTTGGCAATAAGTTTGAAAAGAACGATTACAAATTTCAATATGTTGCATCATTTAAAACCTTTTACAAGTTTCTTTAGTCTGAAAGGCACTTTTACCAACCATGATTCATAATACTTTCCAAACCCTTGCTTACAGCTCATAAATTTATGAAACCCGCTTAAGATATCTTCCAAATAAGTTGGTCAATCGGCCGCAACTTCACATAACATATTATCGTCGTAGAATTCGCCTCGGTGACAGAAATTCGGACGCTCAAATTTTTCAAATACTTTCCTGATCTACGGATTGTCATGGGCTCATTTTAAAGCTCTTGCAATAAGAAAACGTTTGAAAATCGAAAATTGTCTTTTGCTCTACAGATTTACACCGGGATACGGCCATTTCAATAAACCTGTAAACTCGAATATCGGTAAAAAAAACTTAGGTAATTTGTTTCACTATAATACTAGCAGGGTGGACGCCTATTTTAATTCTTAATTTCGAAGAGAAAATTTGAACAAAAGTTTGTCTTTCACTTTCGAGGTGCATGATACCTTAACGTACTTAATCATGGATAACATCATTTTCAAAAACCTCTATAAATAGGGAAGAAGCTCAAACACGAGTAATTGTTTTATGTTCGGACATATACGGTAGCTGAGAACAAATATCATGTGTCCATTCTTATTTGCGCAATGTGATCAAACTAACATGAGTGAATGATTCCATTTACGACATCCTGACTGTGCTCAATAAAAATAGTTCAGTTACCTGTAGGAAAATTGCGATGAATTAGTTTAGTTTTGACATCATTCAAACAGTAATATGAATGTTCGTTCCAGAAAACTTGACGATGTTGTTTTCTAGTATAGGCACCACATTTTCATAAATCGTCAGTGCTTTTAAACTCCCATTTGGCATACATACATACATGGCAACTGGAAGGTTTATAGAATAAAATATCTGTATGTATTATGTCTGTCTGTCTGTCTGTCTGTCTGTCTGTCTGTCGTCTGTCTGTCTGTCTGTCTGTCGTGCTGTATGTATGTATGTATGTATGTATGTATGTATGTATGTATGTATGTATGTATGTATGTATGTATGTATGTATGTATGTATTATGTATGTATGTATGTATGTATGTATGTATGTATGTATGTATGTATGTATGTATGTATGTATGTATGTATGTATGTATGTCCAAAACTAGAGAATACCTGCAAATGTTATGCTGAATTTTGGTGCAGTAATGCCACGTGTGGAATAGATGTGCCATTCTTCAAATAACATGTCAGCATTGTTAATTAGCAAATAGGGTAGAAAAACTGTGAAAACGTTAAGAAAGCAAGAACTAGGGACGACACATTTGATTATTGTCACATTTGGGTTTTACTTACCATGGGCCAGGCACATTTAGCCGAATTGATTCTATCCTAATATTGGCTGCTTTCTATTTTGAATGAATTACTTCCTCAATTTTTTCCATTTTTATGAAAACATCTTGTTCTCCGAAACCAATGATCTGATTGCCTGAAAATGTGTTTTAACAGGTTCCTAGGATGACCAAAACAGGGTTCATTGATATTATGGTGAAATTTGTAGATTGTATATATTTGGGGGAATTTTTGCCATTTTTGGTCAAAATATCTTCTGTTTTTGAATTGTTTTTCTCATTACTTTCAAACTAGATGCGCAGACCATTATTGGGTGAAGCATTTCACATCTGATGAGGTATATGATTAATGTACAGTGGATGATTATATGATTATATGATTAATGTACAGTGGAAATTTTCTCAGTAACCATTCTGTCGAAATGCAATGTCACATGTGTACTAGTACTTAGTATATCTGTAAAATGGGAGTACAGCGTCATTGACACTATTTTTAGACGTTAGCACTACAATACATGTAGGAGAACGTGTGTAAATCGCAATAAAAAGAAGAAAGAAACAAAATATTGGTGAAAACTATCAGAAGTTATAAAATCCATCTTTATGTACGGTAATGTTAGGATACAGTTTTTGGCTGCAGTTGCTGTGGCTTTGCTGCAGTAACTGATAATATTACATGATATTGCTAACAACTTATCTGTGGAATGTGTTGTAAAGGCCATCAACGAATGCTACATGGGAATGAGCGACAAAGTTCTGTTACTATTGAATGGAAGGAGATGGAATTATGCTCATGAATACTTGTCATCATTTAAGCAATAAATGTTGATATTTGTTAGCATTCGCCTGGAAAGATTTGTTTGTTATCAGCAACGTAGTATGGAAAGCCACGTTACTATCCAAGCAGGCCAATAATGTTACATATCATCGACGTAAAGCTGGTATTTTCATGGCCCTCTATGCAAATAAGTATATATATTTAGGACTACACCCTGTTTGTAAATATTGCCGTCTCCTTTGGGTGTCTTATTTCGTAGAAATTTCCAAGGTAAGGGAAGCTTTGAAATTTTGCAGAAAGCATGCATGGGTAACCAACCATCCCGTGCGTGCCTTCGCCAGGGCTTAATAATGCTAAGCTATATTTGATTTTGTAGGGAGTGGTGGCCCCGGACTAATAATTGCATAGCAGGGTCGCGTGGTTTTGTTATATTATTGAACTGCTTTACCAAATTTATCGATGTAGAAGAGCAAGATGGAAATTTGTCGTAGTGGGTTGAGCAATATTAACATGTATTCGAGACCATGGTGGTTTTCGAAGAAATACTGACAGAACGTCCATTTATAAGACGGGGCTTTGGAGGCAAGTTTAATCGACGAGGCAATCATTACGCAGACAGATAAACTGCATACACACGTAGCTGTAAAGCCCGTTTTTGTGACTTTGACAAATTTTTTTTGGTCGAAATTTGCTCGGCCAGTAGCACAGCTAGAATTTCCTATTTAGACCAGAAAATCACGCGCTGGCGATTGCTCATGGTTCATCTTGTCAATACAGCCGTTATGTATTCATTCTGCATATAGCTACAATTGCTGATAACTAATTTTGGTCCGGACCAGGATTCACTTGTCGACAACAACAAATTCTACATGGTGTATTGTGCTCACAAAGTTTGGTTTCACATGCTTTTGGAAGACTTTGTTTTGCCAAACTAATAAATTATCAGTATGGTAGAGCGCTAATTTAATCCCCTTCCACATGTTGGTCTAGAAGGCCAATGCACGGACATCTATAGTGAGAGATTATACGTGACACCCTAGATAGGAAATAAAAAAAAAACGGAGTAAAGAGACAACTGACATAATTTCCTAAGGTAACTTTATTATCCGGTCAATAAAAGTAATTAAACAGATTAATTCATGCATGCAGTCTGAAAGAATTGGATAATTTTGGCGCAAGGCCATGTCAACATCGACACACAATGAAAGGAACACAGAACACGTCTGTTTTGAATATTATAGATGAATCATTAATAATAATGAAATTATTCATATGTTGCACATGCAACGACGTTCACATACAAATTTTGACCTAGTGTTATTGGATTATGGATTGGTATGATTGCGATTATTTTTGTCAACGCTTACGCATATGAAATTGACCATTCGATCACAGAATGGGCGGAAGTATGAACACAACAGAAGACAAAATCATATCGCTTGCAAATGCAGGAAAATATTTACATACTTGCATTTTTGAAAGGTCTGAAAAAGTTGAAACTATGGGAAAATGTATAATCTTCATCTTCTTTTACACTATTCCTGCCTACAACTCTTTTGATTTTATGTAGTTCAATGGGAGATGACTTCGGATAACGGAACTTTCAACGATTCTTGCGGCAAACTTTCATCAAGAATAAACATGAGGTCACTGTGCAAAGTTTGGAACTTGAGAAACAAATTTCCAGAAATTCAAAATAGCCTCCATCCTTATGTTAACTCTGTGGGGAGTGAAATTTCGGATTTTCCAAAAAAATAAGATGGTGAAATTTTTTTCTTACTCCAAGAGCTTTAAAATGGGCCTCATGAGCGGTAGACCAGAAATGTGTTGGAAAAGTTTGAGAGTCCGAATATCTGCCCCTGATAGACATTCTCCCGTATTAAAAACAATTGCTTTACGTGCATTAAAGTATTATAAGTTAAAATAAAGCTATCTTCAAACTTCGAACCATTCCTTTGTGAAAGAAATGCATAATTATGTATGAGTCTGAAAAAAATGTTTCGTTTCCAGACAGATGGGCGAGTGAATGACATAGGTTGACATTCCGCCAGTGACCAGTTGCCTGTACGGTAATCAGAATACGATTGTTTTAAAATATAGAAAGCCTTGTAATAAAGTTCATGTAAGTGAAAGTAGCTTGATGTAATCAGATCTTGAAATATTCATTCGAGCATAAAGTTGATAAAACTGCACATCAAGGTTGAATCAATAAGCACCTGTTTAGTCTTCTATCGGGTAAAGTGAAAAGGAGATGAGGTATTGAGTGACGCGCACCTGAATCGGCCCTGAATTTTTTTCAACAAAAGTAACAGGCTATGCAGTAGAAAAATTTCAAAGTGACTTGTAAATTGCGACGAAATAATTCTGACGGCCTCTATGAGAGGCAATACTCTAAACTGCAATAAATGTTCCGCAATGGTCCGAGTTGGTTACTGGGTGACTTCTTCCTGGAAGGACTGGCAAGACTGCTAGTGTGTTTTTTAGCCACTGACGAAGCGTTGAACCCTGTTTTTAATCCTCTACACCCAGTGTTTTTATCTGCCGTTTTTCCGGTATTGTAATTTTATCTATTTCATAAGGCTGGTAATTCGTGAATACGATTATTTGTATTCTTGTATCACAGATGCACTTCATCGTCAATTCATAATAGGCGAAGCAAACTCTTTGCCGTTGAAAAGTCAATGAGTATGTGAATTCTGCGTTCTTAATTTCATGAAAATGTATATTTTGACCAAAATCGCCCTTCATGGACTTATATTGCGTTTTTGTCGTTCAAATATGTCTTTGGCTTTTTGGTAAATTTGTAAATCAAAATGCAAAGCTTCTGAAACGTCTGGATCCGATACTAGAGTCTCTTTCAATTCTCTTACGATCGTTGTTCTGTTGCGACCCGTCACTTCGCCTTCGGCTATATATGCATGGTAGTTCCACGCTTGAGTGGAACACTTCGCGAATGGCAATTGAAAAGCGCCCTCTAACAGTCGCAGTGTGGTCGCGTAATCGCTGTTCATTCCAATCACAGCGAACCAGTCTTCGAGGTTCTCGAGCACGTACTGCAAAATTTCATGTTTATCAGACCGGCTCATGACAGACTCGAACATGAGTTCGTTTCTGTACCAACAGGGTATCATATCAGGCTGTTCGGATAACCCCCTTCCCTTGCGAAGTTCGTCAATCACGTGGTTGTAATGGCGGGTGCAATATTGCGGGTTGTATAGAAGTTGTCGGAAGAAGAAACTCCCTTGAAATATCGCCCATTCTCTCAGAGAAACTTTATTCGCGTCTTTTATTCTGCAATGGTATTCATTTCTCGCTTTGCAGTACTCATATGACGAGATGAGCCTCTCGTAGGGATCCTTTAACACCGTGATGTAGGAACACTCTGTCGGCATCACGTCGCAATTGCCAAAGGTGTGGCCCCCGGCGTATAACTTGTGAAAGATTCGATTCGGCGAATTCCACATTGCTTCGTAATAATCACCCGAACTCGCATCACATATTACAAATGGTTGGTCAAAATGATACTGCTTAGCGATATTTTCCATGCAAAACTTCAATGTTGTACCACCAGATTTTTGGTTATGGACAAATACAATATTTCCTGAGACATATTGTTCAACCGATGTTTGGCCTTTCTTGGTGTAAAAATTCGAAAGGAAATTTTGCTTGAACAGCCATGGAAATTTCTCAATTAGTTTTCTATATCTGGGCGGTATATTTCTCTCTGTCGTTATCCGCCCACTGTTGTTACTGTGGAGAAGGTTCGCCATCACACCTTGGTGATTGTCCATCACGTTTTCATGTGTCTTTCCATTTGCTTCTTTAACGCCATGGTCAGTTTTGATCATGTCGGCTGGTTTTGCCACCGAAACAACTGCGGCGTTTGCTGGTAGAGCAACAATGTTACCTCGGTTGGCTGGCTCAAGATCTTGCTCAGCTTCCGCATTTATCGTTTGGACTGCAACGTTCGCTGGTTGGGCCAATTGCCCTGACGGAGCCATCATATTCACTGGTTGTCCAACCTTATTAACTTGTTCGCCTGCCATCTTCTGTGCGAAGGTATCTGCGATTATTGGCTTGGCTCCAATATCAGCTTGCTTTGGCGCCATGATCACTTGCTGGGGTGCCACATTCACTGGTTGGGCCACATTGTTGACTGGCAGGGCCACAATATTCCCTGATCCACTTATAAGACGAGCAGACTGGTCTGTTTTTATATTTTGGTTGACAACCACATTCGCTGGTCTAGCTGCCACATTCACTGGCTTAACTTCTGCTGGAAGTGACGTTTTGCCTTGGTTTGACACTCTTTGTACCGGTTTCTCTGCATTGTTGGCGGGGAGTGATGTCGGGTTTTCGCTTCTCAATGGGGTTTCATGACTGTTAAGGAGAGAGTGTAAAATTCTAAACTTTAAGCTGTTGGTCTAACGCGTACATTGAAGACGGGAATTTCAATTTTTTGAAGTATTAAGCAAAATAATGATAAAAATAATAGCAAGAACAAATATCATCATCATCGTCGTCAACATTATCACAATGATCAATAATAATAATAATAATAATAATAATAATAATAATAATAATAATAATAATAACCCAACATTATATCATCATCTTATTATCATTATTATCATATTATATTATTATTATTATTATTATTATTATTATTGTTGTTGTTGTTGTTGTTTGTTGTTGTTGTTGTTGTTGTTTGTTGCTGCTGATGATGGTGGTGGTGGTGTTGTAACAAATCAATGAATCGTATTGTCACTTTGAAAATTTACGGTCCATTATCTAGACCTGTCGATGTATTTCCCAATGTGTTTTCTGCTACACAAATACTGTTTTCTATACATCCTCAATAACCGTGTCAAGATGCTAATTATTCAGCTTGCCAACCTATGTGTGAGATATCTGATGTTGCTGTTAACAACTGAATTTCAGTCCCGCCAAGAATACCTGGATAGCCAACGACATCACATATTGTACAAGATATGGTGTGTTACGATCATGGCCAATGTTTTGATTTCAATATGAACTGAACAAGAACAATAAATCTACTTGTAATATCCATCCGTAGCTATCGCTATTGTCCTTTAATGTCTGCGCTGTAGAGCTTGAATTTCCAAAACATACAGTATGAACATTGCTATTGACATTCTGAACAGATTGTCTGAATGATGCTCAATGAGGGCGCTTTAGAGTGTAGGGCATATTTTACCTGAAATCCCCCCCCCCGGTGACCTTTGAAGTTACGCGGAGAATTACACCAGAACAGGACTCTCTCACATGAGAGAACGTGAAAACACTGATCGAGCTGCACCCGCTGGCGTCAAGTCGCCCTCAAGAGGGAATATCAGGAGTTTATGTAGCGAGAGTTTTGTTTGTTCTCATCTGACTGTGCGCACGATTTATGGCACGGCGTAGGTACTCTCAGATGTTTGAAAGTTGCCTCCCGAATTTTGTATGCGAGATCTCTTGTGGGACAAAATGACATTCCCCGACTAGAAATATTTAGCAAAACTCTGAGTGAGCGATGAAACATGTTGACAAGTAAAAGGCTGACCGTACATAAGATAACAATGGCCGTGAAACACTATCTTTCGAATCCATACATATGATTTAGCCTGTCAATTGTTGTCATCTATGGCCAATTGGGATGTATCTGGCAGGGGTGGCCAGCTTTTCTTCTGAATATTCCTATAGTAGGGGTTGATTTACTCCGTGTTCTACTAGATCAGTCACGCCTTAACCTGTCAACATACTGCCCTTAGCAATGCGGACAGACTGTATTGTGTGTTACCCGAGGTCAATTCAGTAGAATTTGTGTGGGTAACGTATGTGTCTTCTGGTTGATTACCCGACCTTAACTGGTAGAATTACAAAGTGGCATATCTGTCGTACGAAAGTACCGCGCCGGGAAACGAACTCGCAGACGAACGTGTCAGTGAGCAGTGTGGGTCTATTTCTCGACACCGGCATCATTAAATTAACGATTCCATCAATATGATGAGACCAACTCTATTAAATTTGCCAATAGCGGTTACATTCCTTTCAAGTTGCTCTAAACGGTGTTGGTACTTACCCTTGTCCTGGATTTGAATCGACAGTTTGGTTTACAATGTGCCCCCTCGGTTGCAATATGTATGACGTAATCACAGCAAATATGACGACGACTATTAGTAAAGTGATTATCTTCCTTCTGTTGTAATGTGCCATGGTTGCGTGTGCATCCCGGTGTCGACACCTATGTGTGTGAGAGAGAAAGAGAGACAGAGAGAGAGAGAGAGAGAGAGAGAGAGAGAGAGAGAGAGAGAGAGAGAGAGAGGGGGAGGGAGAGAGACAGAGAGAGACAGAGTCAAAGTCAGAGTCAATATTTGTTGATTCTTGACACAGTGTATATGTCCACTCTGAGTTTACCATTTTCTCTTTTAAGGTGACACCCTCGGGGTATACAAACGTGACACCATTCTATAATGGAAGGCATGGAACAATGTGCTGCCATACAGCTTTTGAAAAAAAACGATAGGCCTGTGGGAAATGGTCATACTACGAACAAATTTCACCGATGAGTTCTCTTGCTCACTGAATACACGGCTTTCTGTCACGGTCGATCATCTACAATTATCCATGGCCATATCTTGGCAGATCTTACTGACAAAATGGTACTCCATGAGTAACTTTCACAACATTTCACGCGAGAAACCTTCAGTGAACATCTCGTCCTGTCGGGTCAATGGTGTAGATTATAGACCCACTGTACATCTAGACTTAGTGTGGCCACTTTCCATCACAAATGCTCATCTTACGTACGATAAGTTGCTGACTATTTTCGAGATATGTTCACAGATTACAGGCACGAACGCTGCTCTAAATTTTATGCTGAAAACAGTGCACAAAGACATCTGCAAACTCAGTTGGCCAGGCTAATTGTATGGTTGAACTCTTTACACATATATGTAATGTCCGCGTATTTACCCTTTTCTTTCGATAACAACATAATCGTTTAATCAGTTATGGTCGCTTCGTTACACTTTTTCTCTTCGTACGCCATTTGTTTTGTGAAACTCTCGCTTGTAGAGAGTAATTTTGGGTAAAGTAGGCACCGTGAACAAACAGGATCAGTTTATAGTATTGCTTTATTGGGGGATGGGCATTGAGTACCTCATCCTGTAATTGGGCGCCAACCTGTGGGATAATGGGTTTAAAGGGAAAAATGCTCGTTATTTCTCAACAGCCTATGGATGTGTTTAGAAATTAGACACAACAACAAATCATGGTTTTACTAAAAGTTTACACGAGTATTGCAAGAAAATTAACCAACCAATCACGGAGAAACGGAAAAGCATTTCAGTACTTACACAGGGTCGGTATTATTTGGTGATACGATCAAAGATCATGAAAGAAACTACACGGTTAACATTTTCTCCGTTTCTACGTCGTGATGAAAATGTTGATTATAATCATCACTTTAGCAGTGCCATAAAATATGTTTGCAAACTAATAAACGATCACAGCTCCTTCCACCCCTTCAATCATCCAAAATAGTTCCAATCGTATTTGATGTCGTTTAGTAGCTGCGGGTCACAACATCACACATGAAGGAAACATCTGAACTTCGAACAAGATCACAACATGACTTGCCTGAGGTGTTAGGGAATTCCACTTTCTACATGGTTTACACAGTTATTTATGCGTCCATTTTAAGCCAGTTTGAAACACTGTACAAGACAGCCACAAGGGTCTACTTAAGGTAGTATGCTTCTCGAAAGTGAAAGACTTAAAACTTTTGCTCTAACTTTCCTCAACGAATATATCAACCGTTCTCTTTCTTAATCAACAATAAGAATCGGGGTCACCGTGCAAATGTTGGTACTAGTGAAACAAATTACCCAAGATTTACAGATATTTGAAATTCAAAATAGTCGCGGTCCCTGTGTTAACTCTACGGAGAAAAATAAAATTTCGAGTTTACGAAAACTAAGACCTGAAAAGTTTTGTCACACTAAGAGCTTTAAAATGAACCCCCACAAGTGGTAGATCAGAAAAGAATTGTAAAAGTTTGAGAATCCGAATGTCTGTCCCCGAGGCGCATTCTACCTTAACACCACTAAATGTATCCTTCGATACGGGTGCGTAAAGACACAAAGAATGCTATTATATATACCATTTTTAGCGTATTGTAACTGGACTAAGAAAATAACAGGGTGATAATGTAGGTTGTTTGACGGCGTGTTTTGTCATTTTGAGTGTTCGGGGTCAGAGCCACCGTTTACAAAGTGTCATGGAGACATCAAATTCCGATCTAACAAACGGCAAGGACATGTCAAAAGAGTTTCTTCACGCCGCCTGTGACCTAAGTCGTTTTTGTACACTAAAAGTTGTATAACTCTGCAAATAGTGGCTATTGTTGGGTGTCAATAGAGCGTCTCCAAGAGAGAGGGACCATTCCATTCACTATTGACTCTTCATATACAGCACTGAGATGTAAAGTGCGTACACACTATGGACCGCATGTCCTATATAGATCGTTACCGTAATGGAAGGTTTCATGAAAGGATGGGACGAGATGTTGGATGTAAAAGCTGTTCTTACTTGATCTTTAAGGATACGAAGACCAGTTCACTTTCGCGACAATCGCAAAAATTCGACACAAACATGATGCTAATACCACGACTGATTTTCATTCTTATATTTGGTCTGCTTGTAAGTTTAACGAAATAATTTCGCTTAACCGTATATTTGTGGTAAATATACCGCTACTAGTCTCAGCTGCATGCTCAAAAGCACAGCAAATATCACAAATTTTACGATTCGAATGTAACGAAACAGTGTTTGAAACCAGTCTGTGACCGCATGTTGTAGCGGATTAAGCCGGGCTTTTTACTAAACTAGTCCGCCAGTGACTTTTTCTTTGCTTGCCACAGCTTGTCCCCTTTTTTGAGCAGATCTTTTGACACTCAGTGTTTGTTTGATGTCAACATTAAAAAGCAGTATCGCTCCTTGGGAGTCTAAGTGTGTTGTGTTATGACTTATGGTAGCCGACCTACTCTCGAGTTTTTAGTTCTGCGGTCTTTCAACAACGGCTTGCCTTTCACGGACTTTTACAGTACCAAATACAAGGGAAAGGTACATCGAGACTCGTCAACTGACGTACAATTCTGGGTTAAAAAGCACATGTAAGTTTCGTTCGGAGTGGGGTTCTCTTAAGTTGCTCAACTTCATGATCCTGTCCTTCTGTGCTTATGGAAGCGGGACAACAAAATATGGAAGCCTGTCTCATGGGTTCAGCCTAGCCTCAAGGCTGAACCCATGGGACAGGCTTCCACTTTCCATCACAAATGTTCATCTTACGTATGATAAGTTGCAGAATATATTCGAGATAGGTTCACAGATTACAGACACAAACGCTGCTCTAAATTTTATGCTGAAAACAGTGCACAAAGACATCTGCAAACTCAGTTGGCCAGGCTAATTGTATGGTTGAACTCTTTACACATATATGTAATGTCCGCGTATTTACCCTTTTCTTTCGATAACAACATAATCGTTTAATCAGTTTATGTCGCTTCGTTACACTTTTTCTCTTCGTACGCCATTTGTTTTGTGAAACTCTCGCTTGTAGAGAGTAATTTTGGGTAAAGTAGGCACCGTGAACAAACAGGATCAGTTTATAGTATTGCTTTATTGGGGGATGGGCATTGAGTACCTCATCCTGTAATTGGGCGCTAGCCTGTGGGATATGAGTTTAAAGGGGAAATTGCTCGTTATTTCACACAAAGCCTATGGATGTGTTTAAACATTAGACACAACAACAAATCATGGTTTTACTAAAAGTTTACACGAGTATTGCAAGAACATTAACCACCAATCACGGAGAAACAGAAAAGCATTTCAGTACTTACACAGGGTCGGTATTATTTGGTGATACGATCAAAGATCATGAAAGAAACTACACGGTTAACATTTTCTCCGTTTCTACGTCGTGATGAAAATGTTGATTATAATCATCACTTTAGCAGTGCCATAAAATATGTTTGCAAACTAATAAACGATCACAGCTCCTTCCACCCCTTCAATCATCCAAAATAGTTCCAATCGTATTTGATGTCGTTTAGTAGCTGCGGGTCACAACATCACATATAAGAATCCGTCTGAAGGAAACATCTAAACTTCGAACAAGATCACAACATGACTTGCCTGAGGTGTTAGGGCATTCCACTTTATACATGGTTTGACAGAAGTTAATGCGTCCATTTTTAAGCCAGTTTGAAACACCGTACAAGACAGCCACAAGGGTCTATTTAAGGTAGTATGCGCCTCGAAAGTGAAAGACTTAAAATGTTTGCTCAAACTTTCCTCGAAGAACATATCAACCGTTCTCTTTCTTAATCAACAATAAGAATCGGGGTCACCGTGCAAATGTTGGTACTAGTGAAACAAATTACCCAAGATTTACAGATATTTGAAATTCAAAATAGTCGTGGTCCCTGTGTTAACTCTACGGAGAAAAATAAAATTTCGAGTTTACGAAAACTAAGACCTGAAAAGTTTTGTCACACTAAGAGCTTTAAAATGAACCCCCACAAGTGGTAGATCAGAAAAGAATTGTAAAAGTTTGAGAATCCGAATGTCTGTCCCCGAGGCGCATTCTACCTTAACACCACTAAATGTATCCTTCAATACGGGTGCGTAAAGACACAAAGAATGCTATTATATATAACATTTTTAGCGTATTTTAACTGGACTAAGAAAATGACATGGTGATAATGTAGGTTGTTTGACGCGCGTTTGTCATTTGAGTGTTCGGGGTCAGAGCCACCGTTTACAAAGTGTCATGAAGACATCAAATTCCGATCTAACAAACGGCAAGGACATGTCAAAAGAGTTTCTTCACGCCGCCTGTGACCTAAGTCGTTTTTATACACTAAGAGTTGTATAACTGTGCAAATACTGGCTATTGTTGGGTGTCAATAGAGCGTCTCCAAGAGAGGAGGACCATTCCATTCACCATTGACTCTTCATATACAACACTGAGATGTAAAGTGCGTACACACTATGAGCCGCATGTCCTAGATCGTTACCGTAATGGAAGGTTTCATCATGAAAGGATGGGACGAGATGTTGGATGTAAAAGCTGTTCTTGCTCGATCTTTAAGGATACGAAGACCAGTTCACTTTCGCGACAATCGCAAAAATTCGACACAAACATATCATGATGCTGATACCACGACTGATTTTCATTCTTATATTTGGTCTGCTTGTAAGTTCAACGAAATGATTTCGCTTAACCGTATATTTGTGGTAAATAAACCGCTACTAGTCTCAGCTGCATGCTCACAAGCACAGCAAATATCACAAATTTTACGAGTCGAATGTTACGAAACAGTGTTTGAAACCAGTCTTTGACCGCATGTTGTAGCGGATTAAGCCGGGCTTTTTACTAAACTAGTCCGCCAGTGACTTTTTCTTTGCTTGCCACAGCTTGTCCCCTTTTCTTAGCAGATCTTTTGACACCCAATGTTTGTTTGATGTCAACGTTCAAAGCAGTATCGCTCCTCGGGAGTCTAAGTGTGTTATGTTGTGACTTATGGTAGCCGACCTACTCTCGAATTTTTCGTTCTGCGGTCTCTAAACAACGGCTTACCTTTCACGGACTTTTACCGTACCGAATACAAGGGAAAGCTACATCGAGACTCGTCAACTGATGTACAATTCTGGCTTAAAATGCACATGTATATTTCGTTCGGAGTGGGGTTCTTAAGTTGCTCAACTTACGGTCCCGTCCTTCTGTGCTTATGGAAGCGGGACAACAAAAAATGAAAGCCTGTCTCGCGGGTTCAGCCTAGCCTCAATAACTATCAATCAAGGTCACCCCTAAACATAAGGCGCATGCCTTTCATTGTAGTTTTTCTTGTTGACTGACCACAGGTTGTTTTACCTTTGCGAATCAAACAGCGAATGTCTTGTGTTCGTCAATTTTTCATTATCGAAATTTCAGTAAAACCTATGTATATATTTCATTTGTCCAAATATTGTTAAAATGATTAAGATTCCAGGGTGCCAGCCGAACGAGGAACTTACCTCTACCATCGGACGGAGGCAGGACAACACATTCGATTGCTTCACCTCGAATCGCTTTCTTTGACCACTGCCGGACCGAGACCAGGTGATTGCGCATGCCTAGATTGAAAGGTATATAAAGGACACCACGACACCGTGAAGTGGTAGCGGTTTCTGTTCGTCGGTTATAGGGTAGTCACGGCCTGGTATGCACTTAGCCGAACCTTGACCCTAGCCCTAGTTTTCACAGCTATATACGGCAAGGTTTATTGTCATCTAGAGTGTTACGTATAATACCATATTACCGTAAACGAACTGAACCAATGGTGAATAAAAGAGCGCCACAAGAAGTGAATTAAAATTTTATCATGCTCTCAGACTCATCTTTAGTGTTTCTTTCAAAATGCTGGTTCCTCTTGTCGAATTTTTATCCAACACTTTTGCACTTTTAACCTTTCTTCGTAAAGGTTGTACTATCTTTAGCGTACATAGGACATTTTTCAGTGCATTTGTTATCACATATATTAATGGGTTAAAAGGTAGACCAGTCGATAGAAGCCAACCAGAGTTTGAATATTTTCTTATACCTGTCTTGTTTCGATCGTATGAACGAACGAGGGGGGGGGGCTTATCGTCGTCCTGGATGGCTTACGAGAAGAATATTATATAATAATTGATTAAAGCACTTTTACTGAGCGTGTACGAAGATCGGACAATTGAACTCATGGAGACAGGATTAGAAAATCGTCTATAGATTTGAATCGATTATGTAACGAAGATTTCAGTCATGTCAGTCGAGTCTTGTGAATGGGTGTATTATTCTGTTGTAATGTGTGCGTGATAGTATCGTAATAAAACAACCGAGTGAAATATCCGCAGTTGTGTGGTTGTAGAAATATTGCGTTCATCTCCTGCGAACATTTTAAAGGAACTGTCTTGAAGCCTTTGTTTAAAGCAATGAAGTGGCAAACTCTACTAAATCTAGTTACTCTAGTTGTAGAATCCCGACATACCCAGCATGACTAACATGTCTCCTCGATGCGATGTAATATTTAGTGGAGAATTCGGTTACCATGACTAGTTTCTGATTATCAGTGCATGAGAACAGGAAGCGGTAGATATTTACATATGCACTGAGGTATGACTCAGCGACAACCGTGGGACCCCTCCCTAAATGTTCGGAAATGTAGCTTTGATATTCCGAAGATAACGGTTCAAAACAAATGATATCAGATCGAACGTATAACGTCTCTGACGGTCGTGGTTTATTGGTTGGCGAAATGTTATAGCCATTATTTAATTATTTCAGAACAGCTAATACGCTAAGACCTAAAGAGCGCCTGTACACTAGTTCCTGTTCTCCGGTGCGCACAAGTCAACCACTGGGAGACATACGGATGAAATCAGGGCTTTTTTTACCCAGACCCACAAAGAAAACATGTCTGAGACTGCGTCAGTGGCATCAATCATGGTAGAACAATAAATCCTAACAGTCTAAGCAGTCAACGAACTCGTAAACTCAGGTAAGGGTCAAGATCGAAATGATTAAATGACATATGATTACACAGCTGATTGCGAAATGCTAAGTGATCAGGCGATCTGGTAAGAGAGCTACGGGATATTGATCAGTAGCTGTCCGAGCTGGTCGCTGGTATGAATCGCTTCATCGCCCGCACATTCTACACCTTTCTATGGTTTCAAACAACGATTTTCTGTAGCTCTTTTGCAGGTATGTAAAAATACCATTAGTCGTTGCTGGAAACGACGACCATCAAACCAGCTGATGTCGCTCTTCCATGTTTTAAAGTTTTTTAGACTGGGCATTCAAAAATAATGACACGCCCAAGTTTTGTCGATGGTACATACAACTTGTGAATGAATGTAAAACCAGACGACTGATATTTTCTCGATCCAGATCATCTTAACAGTGAGATAGAAATTGAGAACGTTCCTTCTTCTCTGCTACAGTTACTACCGGTTCGCCTTGGTATCATTCAACAAAAATCCACCCGCTTGTACATGGTAGGCAAGTTTTTTGAGTACATATTGTTTTCCTACGACAGTCATAGGCAAATTTGGCTTAGGCCTACAGGAAAGAAATGTTTCCTTTGACGAGATCGCGAAGTTTCAAACTAAAACCGTACCCTTTATTTCAATTCCTTCTAAAAACTCGTCGACATTCCGTCATTTTATAGTTTGCTTCTTTGGAGCGGTGTTACGGCGGCTCGTATACCTTCGATAGCATGTCTGCGTTTAGCTATTATGTACAATATTTTTTGAGTGAGTGTCCTTGATTGCGTCGATAAGCACTTGCGCACAATTTTCGTCTGTATCGTGATAGCAAATATGAACACCAAACAGCTCAGAAGGTTTCCGTATAATTTACAATACGAATTACAGACTACATCAACTCCAAAGACCATGTCGCAGTGTATGGTAGTGAATTTGCAAACGCAGTATGCATGAGGGCAATTTCCAATTTTACTGTTGACCGCTGAATTCGTAGGCCGTACTAGAATTCAATTGTCAACAGTATTATCGCATTTTTTCACAGTGCATCATGTTGGTAAACTTAATACTGTGTATTTCAACATATCAAGTGACGTAGCATTTGAAGTGAGATCTGTTTTGTTCTCTGTTCTGTGAAGTTTTACGACGGCTCGTTTAAAGTGTTTATCTGACTCAACCTTGTTGTTTGCCACGTAGAATTAGTTGTTTTGACTTCTCTCAGTTAGATTTATGTTAAAGTATGTTAAAGTACATGCCAATTGTGTTTGGCCGTCGCTTATCCATAACCTTCTCCTGATATTATAGCACTCAGACACCAAAATAAATAAGTATAAGAATGATATATGTCAATCAAGCTCAACGACCATCATATTTTGAAATTCTGAATAAACTTGACGAAATATAAATTAAAGTAGTACACCTTAGAGCTTGATGAACTCACAATGAAAGAGCCTAAGTGAAAACGTCTTATCTATAACTTCAATTTTCTACCTTGTTGACTTTTCACTTATAGATCACCATTGCATCGTTTTGCAAACCTTACAACTTCAGTAAACTATTGCAACACATTGCAAAGCAGAGACATCAAAACAAGTAGAATCGCTATCACCGCAATAACCAGAGTACGGAAAAATAATTAACTCCTGAGATAGAGACCCGACCTTGTCAGGCTCTCGATGATCGTATGTGTTGACGGAATTCGAAATTGCTGACTAATGAAAAACTTACTGAGCACGGCTTAAATTATCCAGACAATACAAAATGAATTTACACCACGTTCAAGACGTCCCAAGGAAATAAGTTTTCGTTTATCGGCCTTGAATATGAATTACTAGTAAACATCCGTACAAGTTAGAACCTGTCCCCCCTTCTTTTCAAGGTGAACGTGGCATTGTGACTACGTGAGAGTAGCCAATAATACACGGGTATGCAATCAGTAGTCACGTCAATCTAAACTGCCATTGTTTACGATCATTTCTCCAGAAAAACCCAAATGGGAGACAGTTCCGCGTGATTTGAAAGCGACATTCGGTGAGAGTGTTATTTTTCCCTGCCAGTTGACTGGTTTGGACGAAGACGGACCTCTACCGAGATGGGAACACCGCAGCATAGATGAGAAAACTCGCATCATTTCAAAGGGTACTTTTTCCTTCATGCCATGCTGTGAGATAATTGGCGACTTCACGAAGGGAGAGTACAGCATTCATATTACAGCTATCACGTCAGAGGAAGAAGGGGAATGGAAATGTACGCACGTTCTCGCCGAACCACAAAAACGAAGCGCTAAGTTAATTGTGACAGGTATATACCTAAACTTATTTGAACCAGAGTCTTGACTCGGAAGCAATCTTTATCGCTACTCAAGAACCTAACTATACAGTTTCAGATTCTAGAAACTTACCCGGGTCTGAAACTGGGGCTATGTTCTATGGAACTTTATTTCATAATTCATCGTTACAATATTGTGGCAACGGTATCCATCATCGGAATCTACGTCGAATGTGTAGAATCTTCCGCTATCGATATTACCCGATCCGACCCAAACTGTTTTCAACACAGTCTCATTTGAACTTTTTAGATAATTTAGATATTGTTGATTAGGCTAAATCTTCTTCGGCATAGGTGTCCGACATTGGAGAAAAATCATATCTATAGTAACATCTCCAATTGACACTAGACTCAGCAGTTCTCGCCTTTACAACAGGGACATGCAACACATTGAGCTGACGGCGTCCGAGTTCATTAGTTCATCAAATTTTAATCACATTGCTCGAGGCAATGACCCTTGAACTTACTCGCTATCGAACTTCTGTAGATTAATATGATATCGGTTGCATCGTGTACTGGTCCAATATGGCAGGTGACAATACACTGTGTGTGGGCGAAGGGATTGACTTTGTTCTGCACGTGCTGAATTCCATGCAAATCAGTGTGATCGGTATTTTAATGGCTCATTTTATCTTATGTACGCGTCGAGCGGGAGCGTTTCATGTTGAGCAACATGAAAAAAAATAACGGGTAGGCTGTGGGTTGAATGTTGTTTTGTGGGGTAAAAGCTTTAAATGTCCGTCATTCGAGGGCCGGATGTACCATTTGTAACTGATAAACAAGAATAAACATTTTTCAACATTGTCAAAGCTGTCATGTGTCAGATATAAAAAATGATTCATGTAGCGAGAAGATTGCGTCAGCGAACCTTTACGACGGGAAAAGGGCAGTCACGTAGGGTGCCTCTTGTCTAGGGGACTGTGTGGGCAAGTGAAGCTGGCGGACAGGAGGGGCCACTTTGCAAGTCGTAGCGGGAGGGAAGGTGCGAACAGCTTTTATTTTTTCCTTCAATTTTCGCTCGTGACCCATGTAAACTTAAACACTTCTGGGTATACGCATTCTTGAAAGCCTGGTTGGTTGCCCATGAAAGCATTTACGATAATACTTGCCAAATTACTGACAAATTGTAACTGACTATACTGTTCCAGAGAAACCTAGGTGGAAGTCATTTCCGCAGAATTTGATCGCGGCAATTGGGGAGGATGTCACACTACCCTGTAAGTTGACAGATTTGGATGAAGACGGCCCTCTTCCAAGATGGGAATTCCGGTACGGTGGGGAAACACACATCGTTTCCAAGGGTCAAGTATCTTTCAGCCCCCGCTGTGAAGTAGTCGGCGACTTTAAGAGTGGCGAGTACAATATCAAGATTCGAACCGTGACGTCAGAGGAGGAGGGAGAATGGAAGTGCGTCCATGTTCTGGCAGAACCAAAGAAAAGAGGTGCCAGCTTGACTGTGACAGGTATCCAATATTCGATAAAAATTGTTATGATAATGAATTGACGATTGTGATAAACGATGGCTTTATGACATGATAACGAATGATACTGATATTTTACGGAACGATTTCTTACGAGGATTCATAATTTTGCGAGTGGCAAGTAGAAAAGGCACACTCTTTGACCTCTAGCAAGATGAGTTTCATAACCAAGATTCAATATCGTGATACTTTCAGGGACTTTAATAATCTTGCAAAATCAGGAGAATAAACTATGTATAGTGTTTGGGTGCCTGTTTATACAACCAACTGCACATAGTCGTCTATTACCTGTATTTCAGATTCGGATAGAAAGGAGCTGAGTGGACAGATGACGGTGTATCCTACTCTAGAAGGGATTTTTGGCGTAATTCTCACGTTCATACTTCAACTGATCCAAATGCTGTTTTAGGGTAGAATGCGCCTCGGGGATAGATATTCGGAATCTCAAGGTTTTACAATTCTTTTCTTAAATATCACTTGTGGGGGTTATTTCAAAGCTCTTGGAGTGGGACAACTTTTTATCGTCTTAGGGTTTCATAGAATCGAAAATTTCATTTTTCCCATAAAGTCAACACAAGGATTGCGGCCATTTTGAATTTTAAAAATCGGTAAATGTTATAGGTACCTTGTTTCTCTAGAACCAAATTTTGCCCGGTGACCCCCTGACATTGTACCATAAAGTGCACTTTTAACGAATTACTGTATCATCTCGACAAGAGCTAAAAACGTAAAAACAACAAAGACAACAAGAATTTTTTTCTAATAGAATTGACATACCTCAATATGTCGTAATCTGTGTTTAATGTATTTTATATTGTGGTATGGTTTTTTTTATTGGGTTTACACTTGTCCATACATTAACTAGAGAAAACATTAATGTTCACAATTTTTTCACAGGAAAATGAATACAAAAGTGTCTGTTCACATGTTTCTATACAATGCTGTGCCATTTATTGTCCCGTTTCGTCTTTTATAAAAATTGAAGAACAACCAATTGACATTTGTAATCGTAGTATGAAACGTCTTTGGCAATACTGTATTGTGCTGTTGACAGTTAAACTTTTCTATCTTCGTGTGGAAAACAGTCTATGAAAACGGGCGGCGGTTGAAAGCATTATATTCATTGCTGGTTGAAGAGTGATCTGTTTGGATGTTGTGGAGATAAGGGGGGGGGGGGGTTCCCATGCAAATAGTACATGGAGGAACGAAAGAGTCGCATTCTGGCGAGCCAGAGCAATAATTTTCGCTCCGCTGACCTACGCAAAAATCAACGGTTAACGGTTAGCTATAAGCTGTTGCCGTAAAGAGGCCCGTGGTTTACGACGATGAAGCTTCGATGTATGAGAACGATCGATGCTTGAGCAATGCCTTCACCAATCAAAAGTGACTCATTTCCCACATTCATTATCACGGTTAGAGAAGGTATTGCAGAGAATTCAAGGTACAAAACAAACTTTAATTTACATTGTCACAGAGGAAAATCACTTAAATTTGTAGACTGGACAACAGTGGCGTAAAAGAAGATGACCAGGGATCTCTTAGTCTCCTCGGAAAGGACACATCGCATCTCTGAAGTGAACAATCGTGAAAACAAGGTCTTGAAAATATTAATAACACGAAATAATCAGATCAAATGAATTCCAATTATACTCAAACAAACTTTAAAGCTACCAAAGATGTTGTAAATGAACAAACCTATGGTTACGTTGTGGCGTAACAAATAAAACAGGCAATTCTTTCGACACGTTAGCGTTTGCGGTCACATGTAGAATCTGCCACAGTTTATAGGAACAAATCACTCCTTGACTGTATGAGATGACTCAAAGTCGCAACAGAATAAAAAAAGGTATCTGAACTTGGGCACACAGAGTAACGGTTACACATTGTTGAGGATTGAAATATGGACTCACCAGAGTGCTCTAACGGCAATACGTACCATGAGCGAAGCATAGTGCCAACAGTGCACGTGAACGCCCCTTTATATATTACGCAAGAGGCTGCCCAACAATCTCAGAGTGCTCTAACCACGGGCACTCTGTTGTTCTGAATTGATAGTCTGAATAAACTAAGCTGCTTATATGTAAATACGAACTTTGATGATAACTGTGTAAGAAATTTATAACAGAATGCCGTTCAGATTGAAATGCCTATTTAGCTACAAAACCAGATCAAGGTCGGACGTGTCTACGGGAACGTCACAAGCGACCACATCGACCGTATTCTTTCGATGCTAAACGTCGCGGCGGAACGACGCACGCATATATACGCGTACTATAGGTACGCGCGCGACCTGCACTGTGTCGTTTCACATTATGATATATATACACAAGGGTATGCAAATCATTTTCTGGACGATAATATTATATTGGGCTCAGCCCTTGTGTGTCGCGCCAGGGGTTAAGATTGGCAATGTTAGTTTGTATTGATTCATGATAAACTGTAATTGTTACATCATTGAATGGTAACCGCCACTGCCCACACTTCCACTTGCAAGCTGAAAACTATAGCGTTCCGTCTAAAAACTTGCAATTTTTGAATCTATGTTGACACAGGGGGCGCTCTTCTATAATTCAATCCCAGCATTCTTTGCGTATGCCCCCCCCCGTTATATGCACGACAGTTTTCTCCGTTTATCTATATCAACGATACTTTGTATCAGCGACAAGGTGTATAATAACATTTACTGGCTAATAAAAGAGGTATATTTTATAAAAGGCATGTTATATCATAGTAATTTGTTTCGTATTTGTTTATTTACGAGTACTCAAAAAAAAACATGGCGGCGCCCACGAAAGAAGGGTACACTTCCGGTTACTCGCATAGTATATTATGAATAAGCGCATGCGTAGTCAGTAAGCCGCTGGCGCGACTATTATATCCCAGTTTAGTGTTATTACTTATAGGGTTGTGTTATTACGTATTCGGTTAGTATTACATATTAAAAAGCAGCTAATATATAACAGGTCTGACCTGAGAGCGAGCGCAGCGTAGTATATCGTCATTGATGTTTTCAGGCAATAGCATGCTAATTTCTGTGTTTGATGCATGATTCATAACTAAGCCATTGACTCGTTGAGGTTTAATTGTTGTCAATTGTTTTCGAGAATAACGTTTATAACAATTTAACTCGGAAATGCCAAGTTCACTAACGAAAATTATTTAAAACTGGTAAATTATATGATTCCGATCAGTTTATTATATTAAACAGGGGCGGGAACAGAGGCAGTCTAATGTAAAACACGTACTTGATATTCCCGTCGGTAGCTAGCTCTCAGCACACTATTTTTAATTCTCGCGTTAGTTGACCGTTCGTTCTCGCGAGAGTAGGCTTGTTTCAAAATGGCGGCGCCTAGTGATGACCGATCCGGGCCTTCAAAAGTGATCGAAAATAGTCATTTTGAAACAAATTTCACATTTTCTTTGGAACAGAGAGATTCCTTTGTCGGCAATACACATTGTCGAGTAGTTTTTGTGGTAGATGATATCTTTAATTTCACGCAATCCGTGTAAAAGTATTCAAAATGGTCGCCTCCATGGAACTGTGCTCTCTTTTCAAACTCGTAGGTATATAGAGATTCCATTCTAAATTTCTTGTACACGCATTAGTCTTAATGCTCGCTTCGCGAGCGGCCTTCGGCCGCTCTCGCTGCGCTCGCGATTAAATGATTGACATGTAGTAGATATTCGAAATATGACCGAGAATAAATGCATCGCTAATCCTGACTATGTGCGTTACAAATTGCCGTTATCCGGTAGCGACTTTGGATGTTCGAACGTCGCAAAATACGCTAATATAGCAAATGCCGTTCTGTGGTTTCGTCATGCGCAGAAGAAAGGACATATTTTTTATTTCTCTTCGTAGTAAAACCTCCCAATATAATATTCCAAAGAA
The DNA here is from genome assembly GCF_041260155.1 of Ptychodera flava. NCBI lineage: Eukaryota > Metazoa > Hemichordata > Enteropneusta > Ptychoderidae > Ptychodera > Ptychodera flava. The sequence continues at coordinate 15,597,989 of NC_091938.1, read as the reverse complement.
GAACATTTAAATTTTTTTTTTAATTTTAGTGAAAGCCTTTCGATAGAACCCGAAAGATTATTTCAAATGTGCATTTCTTTTCACTCAGTCTGTTTTGGTCGCACTAAGCGTGAACAAGCCTTGGAGGTCAAGGGTTACATTTTCACATTTTTTTTCTTTTTTTCCATTCTGTATTTTACTTTCTATCGTCAGTGAGTTACATTGCAAAAATAAAAAATTTGTTTACCTTTTGCGGACGTTTTAGAGGGTAATAGTATCTGTCCCCCCTGTCCCCCTTTTTGGTAACGCACATCGTCAGGTTCCATGTTCATATGAGCATACCCTTGTGTATATATACATCTCTGAGGCCGGGACAGCAGTCACGACAGTTCAGAGCTACGCTCGCGTGCATAGCTGTCGTCGTCGCGCGCGTGCACGTTCCAGTCACCGCGCTCATGTACACGGCAGTCATAGCAACGTACCGTCGTCATTCTACGCGCTTCATGATTGCGGTAAATACGCGCTGGTAAGAACTCTGCCGTGCATGCCGCGGTGCAGAGAGACCGGGCGTGAGAAAGAATAATCAGTTAGGTGAACAAGCAGAATGCGACTGTTTCTTTTGTATTTAAATAATACCTCATTTTTTTTAGGCTTTTATTTGTTTTTAAATCACGATGTAAGTTCTCCAGCGGCAAACGGAAACTAAAAGACGAAATCATGTTTACACGCTTATACACCATCATTGAAGAACAACAGAATGCCCGTGCTCTAACTACTGTTAAAGCAGTGAGCAAAATACACAAAATGTATACAATGTGCCCTCCCGGTTATCACCATAATGGCTTTATGGCAACCTGTGAACTTGGCACACAGAGTACGGTTACACATTGTTGAAGATTGAAAATATGGACTCACCAGAGTGCTCTAACGGCAATACGTACCATGAGCGAAGCATAGTGCCACAGTGAACGCCCTTATATTACGCAAGAGGCTGCCCAACAATCTCAAAGTGCTCTAACTGCTAAGCAGTGTATAAGTATACACAAAATGTATACAATGTGCCCTCCCGTTATCACCATAATGGCTTTATGGCAACCTCTGAACTTTGGCACAGAGAGTACGGTTACACATTGTTGAGGATTGAAAATATATAATATATATATATATATATATATATATATATATATATATATATATATATATATTATATATATATATATAAAGCTTATACTTGTTTACTGAAAAATATACAACATTAAATGTGATATCATTATTGATTTCACTACTAGAATTCGTAATGTCATAAATATTTATGTGTGTATGTATGATGTATGTATGATGTATGTATGTGTGTATATATATATATGAAAATCATAGAAAGACAAAGAAAAGTATGTCCAAATTGCATTTCGTTACGGATTTCGGGCTTAAGGAAATGACGTTTTGAAACAATTTTTACATAAATCGTTGTGAATTTGTGAACGAATTCGAAAATTAAAATTTCGCGAGGACGAGATGAGAAATCCGTGGCATTTTTAGGCCAACCATATTTCGATTGGAAATTATAGAACTTGAAGACATGGTAAATTATGTCTGAAGCGCATTTCGTTATGGATTTCAAGCCTAAGGATTTTAAATCAAAAATAGGCCTAAAAGTTAATAATCAGATAATTAAACCATTTGAAAATTGAAAATAGCTCCATTTTGATTTTCTTTTTTGAAGGTGCAAATTGGTCGATTGGTTGGCCCAAATGTGCCACTGATTTGAGACACTGTTTATTCAGGAGTGATCTGAAAGTCTGGCACAAGGACAGCTATGGATCTAGAATTGCTGTCAGTCGATGATATTTACATAAAGGCATTTCCTGATTCCGGAAAAGTTACAGATGTGATATATCACTATATCAGCAGCTATTTCCAAAGTCTTTATCCAGACGCAGGATGCTTGTCAGAGCGCAGCGTGAGAAAATATTGTGCTAAGCATGGCATTTGTCGTGTATCTGCCCTAACTCGACTTTCATGTTGCCAGTGCAATCACAGGGGATCAAGAAGTTTGATTGTGTTGTTGTTGTTGTTGTTGTTGTTTGTTGTTGTTGTTGTTGTTGTTATGTTTATATTAGTCGTGTTGTTGTTGTTGACCAATAAAATTCAACGAATATAACTATTGTGTAACAGTTGTTGTTTCAAACGTAATGTAGATGTACTGAGACACTATAATTATTTGACTCAATGCAACTCTCTCCCAACGTACTCTCTCTGCCTGTGCGTTTAGAGAGAGTTGCATTGGATCAAATAATGATAGTGTCCTTGTCGTGTTTTTATGATATCTACATTATGTTTGAAACAACAACAACACAATAATTATTTTCGTTGAGTTTTATTGGTTACCAACAACAACACGACTAATATAAACATAAACAACAATACAAATAACAACAACAACCACCAACGTCTGGGTCTGTGGTGCGTACTAGAACTTGGTCCAGCTTATGGATAAAAACAATGTCTTGATACTTAGGTTCTAAAGGAGTGAAAGTTGGACGTATTAGGCTGAGAAATAGTTTGAAAGGGCCAATCTGATTAAAATCAGATGTAGAGTACGGCTACGTCTTTACTTACGCGGTATTATCTTGCTGTCGACAGGCTACAGCAAGAGAATACCGCGTAAGTAAAGGCGTAGCCGTACTCTACATCTGATTTTAATCAGATTGGAAAAGGGCAAGTCGCGCGTACTGTGAGCGACGGAGAAATGACATGGAGAAATTATGTTTGGCATAGACGTCTGACTTGTGACGCCAGTTCAAGGTCAACACCATACATGAAAATAGACATATGAAACTTTCCTGTTCTACACCAAAGTTTGATATTCGATTTATTTCAAGCATATTGTAAAGCGCCTTTTCTTTGCATTTTCTCATTTATTTCACGCAAACAATGCATATGGTGCTGGATTTCGAGCCAATACGCGTTTAGTTCTCCATTATCATCATCAAATATAAACTGACCGTGTAATGCACGGCGTTACATGTAAAATCCGATGTTTGATATTCACACTCTACAACAACAGGCGATCAGTCCCTTAATATCTGCACGAGGGCGACATGTTGCAGTTTATTATAGGTCGCAGTTTTGAATCGCAGATCACTGTCGCAGGTCGTGACCGGATTTCCACAGATAAGAGAGTTACGTGTTTTAAGGAGATATGGATCAGTAGCTGTTCGAAGCCGATTGCTGTATGAGTCGCCTGGTCGCCCGCGCATGCTGCATCTTCGTTTATTTATCTACCATGACTTTCTTTGGCACTTTTGCAGGTATGTAATACTATTTGTCGTTGCGTTAAAAATGAGACCATCACAGAGCCCATGTCGATATTCCATGTTTTTAAGATTGGTACATTCGAAAATAGCACGCCAAAGTTTTGCCGATGGTATTCGACTTGTACATGAATGTAAAATCAGAAGACTGATGTTTCTCGATCTAGATCTCGTAACACTTAATAGAAATTGAGAACGTTCCTTCTTCTCTGCTGCATATACGTTACTGCCAATTTGCCTCGATATTATTCGACAAAAATTGGCGCCGAATCCACCGAGCGAAGCGATTCTTTGGAGTTGTCATAAAATATTGTTTTCCTGCACGGCGGCCATCGGAAAATGTGGCTTACATGAAAATAATATTTCTTGTGAAGAGAAAATATCCAGAGTTTAACAACATGGATCTTGTTTACCGTTTCGCCTATCTGCAATACAATTACAATATGCAAATTACGCGAGATGTTTGCGAAATTTGGTAGGTGGTTGCCCGGGAAACTGCCCACTATATCGTTTACATCTTCTGATCGCTTGGCGGTGACGCGGAGAGATACAGTATAATATTTACCGTACCACTCTTTGTCGTTACTTAATAATGAGACCATCACAGAGCTGATGCCGATATTCCATGTATTTTAAGTTTTCAAAGATTGGTAACATTCGAAAATATAGCACGCCCAAGTTTTGCCGATGGTATTCGACTTGTACATGATTGTAAAATCAGAAGACTGAAGTTTCTTGATCTAGATCTCGTAAAAGTGATATAGAAATTCGAGAACGTTCCTTCTTCTCTGCTACAGTATACGTTATTGCCGATTTGCCTCGATATTATTCGACAAAAAATTGGCGCCGAATCCACTGGATTGACATGGCAGGTGATTCTTTGGAGTTGTCATAAAATTTGTTTTCCTACAGCGCGGTCATCGTGAAATATGGCTTACACGAAAGAAATAATTTGTTTTTAAGACAACTTCAAGTTTAAAGCTAACAAACAGATCGTACCCTTTACTTTGAATCCTCCTGATAACTCGTCTACAGTATATTTTGTTACTTTGGATTGATGTTACACTGGCTCGTACCGTTGCGAGTACGCCTGCGCCTAGCGAGTTTGTGCGGTTTTTTTGCCGTGTAGAATTAATTGTGTTGACCTTTGCCATGTAGACTTGTGTTGACCTTTGCCATGTAGAATTAATTGTGTTGACCTTCCTTGAACTCGATCTATGTTAATAGTTCATTTGTGTTTGGCCATCGCTTGTCCATAATTTTTTCAAGATAATTATAGCACGGCATAGACTTATTTACAGCCAGCACTCAGACACCAAAATATATAAACATAAGAGTGAGGAGTGTAAATCAAGCTCAACAACACCACGACAATCATATTTTGTAATTCCTGAATAAACGTAACTACACCTACATTCAAGTAGTACACCTACGAACTTGATGTACTCGCGATGTAAGCGCAACACGTCCATTGACTTTCGCTGTATTGATTATCAGCCTCGAAAATACTAAGTATACGACCGAATGTGTTTTCGCAATATCGATAGCCTTATTTTTCGATCTTGTTGGCAGTCAGTTCTATATCACCATTGTACCGACTTACAAGCCTTACAACTTCAGTAAAGTTTTTTGAAACACTTTGTAAAGGCTCTTTTACAGCAGAACATTCGCTATCACCGCAATAATCAGAGTCTTAAAAAATGATCAACTTTGGACAGACTATCAGGCTATCGTATGCTTTGCCGGACGCTGAAATTTCCGACTACTGGACAAACATACTGAGTATTATTTTAAAATATCAAGAGTTAACAACATGGATCTTGTTACCGTTTCGCTTATCTGCAATACAATTACAATATGCAAATTACGCGAGATGTTTGCGAAATTTGGTAGGGGGTTGCCCGGGCAACTGCCCACTATATCGTTTACATCTTCTGATCGCTTGGCGGTGACGCGGAGAGATACAGTTAATATTTACCGTACCACTCTTTGTCGTTACTTAATAATGAGACCATCACAGAGCTGATGCCGATATTCCATGTATTTTAAGTTTTCAAAGATTGGTAACATTCGAAAATATAGCACGCCCAAGTTTTGCCGATGGTATTCGACTTGTACATGAATGTAAAATCAGAAAACTGAAATTTCTCGATCTAGATCTCGTAACAGTGATATAGAAATTGAGAATGTTCCTTCTTCTCTGCTACAGTGTACGTTATTGCCGATTTGCCTCGATATTATTCGACAAAAAATTGGCGCCGAATCCACTGGATTGACATGGCAGGTGATTCTTTGGAGTTGTCATAAAATTTGTTTTCCTACAGCGCGGTCATCGGAAATATGGCTTACACGAGAGAAATAATTTGTTTTTAAGACATCACCACTTCAAGTTTAAAGCTAACAAACAGATCGTACCCTTTACTTTGAATCCTCCTGATAACTCGTCTACAGTATATTTTGTTACTTTGGATTGATGTTACACTGGCTCGTACCGTTGCGAGTACGCCTGCGCCTAGCGAGTTTTGTGCGGTTTTTTTTTGACCTGTGTCAGAATTAATTGTGTTGACCTTTGCCATGTAGAATTAATTGTGTTGACCTTCCTTGAACTCGATCTATGTTAATAGTTCATTTGTGTTTGGCCATCGCTTGTCCATAATTTTTTCAAGATAATTATAGCACGGGCATAGACTTATTTACAGCCAGCACTCAGACACCAAAATATATAAACATAAGAGTGAGGAGTGTAAATCAAGCTCAACAACACCACGACAATCATATTTTGTAATTCCTGAATAAACGTAACTACACCTACATTCAAGTAGTACACCTACGAACTTGATGTACTCGCGATGTAAGCGCAACACGTCCATTGACTTTCGCTGTATTGATTATCAGCCTCGAAAATACTAAGTATACGACCGAATGTGTTTTCGCAATATCGATAGCCTTATTTTTCGATCTTGTTGGCAGTCAGTTCTATATCACCATTGTACCGACTTACAAGCCTTGCAACTTCAGTAAAGTTTTTTGAAACACTTTGTAAAGGCTCTTTTACAGCAGAACATTCGCTATCACCGCAATAATCAGAGTCTTAAAAAATGATCAACTTTGGACAGACTATCAGGCTATCGTATGCTTTGCCGGACGCTGAAATTTCCGACTAAATATTGTTTTAAAATATCAAGAGTTAACAACATGGATCTTGTTTACCGTTTCGCTGATCTGCAATACAATTACAATATGCAAATTACGCGAGATGTTTGCGAAATTTGGTAGGTGGTTGCCCGGGAAACTGCCCACTATATCGTTTACATCTTCTGATCGCTTGGCGGTGACGCGGAGAGATACAGTATAATATTTACCGTACCACTCTTTGTCGTTACTTAATAATGAGACCATCACAGAGCTGATGCCGATATTCCATGTATTTTAAGTTTTCAAAGATTGGTAACATTCGAAAATATAGCACGCCCAAGTTTTGCCGATGGTATTCGACTTGTACATGAATGTAAAATCAGAAGACTGACGTTTCTCGATCTAGATCTCGTAACAGTGATATAGAAATTGAGAATGTTCCTTCTTCTCTGCTACAGTGTACGTTATTGCCGATTTGCCTCGATATTATTCGACAAAAAATTGGCGCCGAATCCACTGGATTGACATGGCAGGTGATTCTTTGGAGTTGTCATAAATTTGTTTCCTACAGCGCGGTCATCGGAAAATATGGCTTACACGAAAGAAATAATTTGTTTTTAAGACAACTTCAAGTTTAAAGCTAACAAACAGATCGTACCCTTTACTTTGAATCCTCCTGATAACTCGTCTACAGTATATTTTGTTACTTTGGATTGATGTTACACTGGCTCGTACCGTTGCGAGTACGCCTGCGCCTAGCGAGTTTGTGCGGTTTTTTTTCGCCGTGTAGAATTAATTGTGTTGACCTTTGCCATGTAGACTTGAGTTGACCTTTGCCATGTAGAATTATTGTGTTGACCTTCCTTGAACTCGATCTATGTTAATAGTTCATTTGTGTTTGGCCATCGCTTGTCCATAATTTTTTCAAGATAATTATAGCACGGGCATAGACTTATTTACAGCCAGCACTCAGACACCAAAATATATAAACATAAGAGTGAGGAGTGTAAATCAAGCTCAACAACACCACGACAATCATATTTTGTAATTCCTGAATAAACGTAACTACACCTACATTCAAGTAGTACACCTACGAACTTGATGTACTCGCGATGTAAGCGCAACACGTCCATTGACTTTCGCTGTATTGATTATCAGCCTCGAAAATACTAAGTATACGACCGAATGTGTTTTCGCAATATCGATAGCCTTATTTTTCGATCTTGTTGGCAGTCAGTTCTATATCACCATTGTACCGACTTACAAGCCTTACAACTTCAGTAAAGTTTTTTGAAACACTTTGTAAAGGCTCTTTTACAGCAGAACATTCGCTATCACCGCAATAATCAGAGTCTAAAAAAAGATCAACTTTGGACAGACTATCAGGCTATCGTATGCTTTGCCTGACGCTGAAATTTCCGACTACTGGACAAACATATTGAGTATTGTTTTAAAATATCCGAGTAAACAACATGGATCTCGTTTACCGTTTGGCTGATCTGCAATACAATACAATATGCAAATTAGCCAAGATGTTTGCGAAATTTGGCAGGTGGTTTGCCCGGGAAACTGCCCATCCCATCGTTTACATGTTCTGGCTCTGCTCTGCGGTGACGCGAAGAAATACGGTATGATAATACCGTAACGCCGCTGATGGTTTCTAGGGTGAGGTCCAGCGCGATTGGCGCACAATAGCAACGTCATAGAGACGTTTGTTGTTTGCAAACACAGGCGCAACTCCCCTATAAAAAGGGGCATGGCAACGGCGGCATTCACTGTATAAGAGGACGCTGAAAAGGTTACACACAGGCTCGCATTCCAGCAAATGCACTTACATGTTGAAACTGACAGACTTTTAGGAGATTTGTTTAAAGATTAACGTGTCACGGTGGCGAAAAACTACGAAAAACTACGCCAGAAATGGCGATGGCGGTTTGAAAATCGCTGTCAATCTTTATCTCAACAGTGGTGGGCCTCAGCCTCTCGCACAGAATTTTACAGAAATAGAATCAAAAGTTAGCTTGACAATGTCCATAACTAAATTTGATGGAAAGTACAAAAGTTCCAAATAAATCGTGTTTTAACAATATGTAGTTAAGGAAAAAATCCAAAACAAACAAATAGAGTTATATATAAATCTAAAATCTTGGTAAATCTGGTAAACTTCTCTTCTTTTTAAGTGTTTAATAAATACAATGGTAGTTGACAGACTGTATATTCATTTTGTGAAGACAAATGTTCAATAAGCTTATTCTATGTACATTTAATCTCCATTTCAAAGGCAAATAGGTCTTCTGATATCCTCGTGTAGTGGACACAGAAATATTCGTTTTTTAGCTCACGTGTTCATACACGTGGCTAATGTCGCAGCGATGTCTGTCTGTCTGTCTGTCTGTGCGCAAGATATCTCAAAATTGCTCGTCAGATCAGAATCAAATCTGGTACATACATTCAGTTTGCAAATGGCAAGATCTGATTAGTTTTTGGTGGGTGTGGCTTGCTTACTTTTTGCTCATTTGCATAATTAGTGATTTTAGAAAGAACGGATATACATTGAGAACGACTGCACAGAATTTGATGAGATTTGCTACAAATGTTGATCACATCAAGGTATATCAGCTGTGAGAGGCATTAAGGGTAACATGAAAGAAAGTTGCTGATTTGCATATTTAATGAACTTTCCTAATGAGGGATATATATCTGATTTGACTTAATCAAATTTACAAAACTTTATACAAAGGTGCATTTGGTTCATTGCAAACTTGGCACAGCTATATCAGTGGTTCGTCTAGTGACACAGTTTAACACAGTGTTTGTTCCTCGTGTGGCGATACGATGACGCATTGGGCCGCAATCTTTTGACGAAATGAAAACCAGAAATTATATTTTATTACTTTTAGAGGGAAGGTGTGCACGTGCAGGGATTTGAAAAACTGGAGTCGGGGCGATCGCTCCAGCTGCCCCTACCCCGACCGCGCTGCCTAGCCTATGAACATGTGCCGTGTTGATGTGGAAATATATCGAAAGTCTTACCTGGAAGTTGGCGCCCACTTTCAAATTACCCGTGCTACATGTATAAGCTACTTGGCATTTTGGATTACAGGACACTTTTGTTATCCTGATCATTATCAATAACAGTCCCTGTAAATCTTGCTTCACACCAAACACAGCGTTGTTACTACATCGTATTTTTTCTGTCAACCACAAATTTGTAAGGCACATTAGAATAATTTGAACACTTTGAGTTTGTTAGCCCCGTCCCCAATACATCAAATTTACCCGAAATGGTCTCAAATGAATCAAAATGCAATCATAAAGTCAGTGCCAGTGATGCATTGTGTCTTGATATTTAGATAATCCTGTGTGGTCAGTGGTTCCAGAAGATAAGGAGGGAAACGTTGGTGAAGATGTTAGTTTTCACTGTCGGTTGACCGGGTTAAGTGAGGATGGACCTCTGCCGAGATGGGAACACAAAATCGATGGAACGCTGAAAACTATCATCTCAATTGGTGGCGAATCATTTTCTGAATGCTGTAAGGTGTATGGCAACTTCGACAGCGGCGAGTACAACCTTCTGATACAGAACATAACGCACAAACATGAAGGAGTTTGGCAGTGTACCCATGTCCAGGCTGTCCCACAGATACGCGGTGCAACTCTGAAAGTATCTGGTAATTACAGTTCTTAATTCAATCTTATTTTATGAGACGTAGAGATTGGGTGAGGCGAACTCTGAACTCTACGTCCGATTTTGCCAAAATGGAATACTTAAATGACTTTGCTTTTCAGCAATGATGTAAGTTCATACTTCGGATGTATTAGATAATGGCAAACTTGAAGGGTTCGTGAACAGGGCAACATCTGAAAAAATTAACAAGAAAGAGTTGATGATTGAGTGCGAAAGGATTACGTGATAACTTTTGTTTGGAACATTCTAATTTTCTTGCTGCAAGACTATATTCGATGCTCTCTTCAAAAGTGGTATCGCAAACTATATTCAAAAATCAATGAACTTAACTTTTACCTTGAAGAGTACCCTCCTTTTTCAGCTCTGCTCATCAGGGAGATTTACTATTCCAACCATCTTATTTAAGCAATAATGTACTCCCTGTTGACCCGTAATGGACGAACGCAAACTTTGCACAGCATAACGTACGAGGCGAAACTGAGTACATAATGGAGTGCAAAGATTGCTTTATTCCATTTTGGGCCAGAAGGGGGTACATTACTGCTATTATTTTATAGTTTTGGCGATGCCAGTGTATTTGTAGATGTAGAAAATATCTGGGGCCAAGATGCTTGATAATCGGATACATTATCAATAATAATCTTGGGGATGACGTCACAAATTTCACTTGTATTGACAAAGCTATAATATCATTTACAATAATGTCAACGACACGTATTGAGGAAATGACAAATATTAAGATAAACCTCAGAAGGTTGCCTTAACTATCATGATAAAACACCATATGCTCAAATACTTTACAAGTATGTTCAGGTATTAAATGTAACATGTTTATTGAAAAGTTTGCATGACAAAAGGTGTAGTGACTTATTAAATTTTAATTAACTAAAATTGCGAAAGAATTAGAAAATGTTAAACTATAACACTATACATTACCAATGTGTGGCTTATTACTTCATACAGTCAGTCCTGAATGGGAGAGTTCTCCAGAAGATGTTAATGCAACAATAGGTGGAGAAGTACGCCTATCCTGTTGGTTGACAAGCCTGGATAAAGACGACCCAAAACCGAGGTGGGAACACACAAGAAATGGGGAAACACATGCGGTGTCAGAGGGCGACCAGGCATTCCTTCCAAACTGTCAGGTCTTCGGCAATTTCTCCATCGGCGAATACAACCTACTGATAAAAAGTGTTACGTCAGAAGATGAAGGAACTTGGAGATGTAGCCATGACCAAGCTAATCCACGGTCACAAAGTGGTTTCTTGACAGTTAAAGGTATTGTTCAGTTTCTTTTATTGTGTTAATGTTAATGTTAGTCTTTGAATGGAGAGAATATATCAAAAATATGATGACAAGTTTAAATGTGAAACGAATGAAAGACTTATTTAGATTCCATATTTTGTGAAAAATACGTTGTTTCAGGACCATGTACTGCTTCACTAAGCGTTGGCAGGACTTTGACTCAAAGTAGAAAATGTATTATGGCGAGATCATACAGTTTCATGTAATTCATCGTCAATTCAACAATGCGTTTGTCGGGCGGGTGTTTAACCCTTATTCCGACAAAAGACAATTCAAGGTTCACATCATTGTCTTTTTCTTTTTATTTCAGAGGTTGTGGGAGAAGAATCCAGTGACAAGACAACTACCATCGTCATTGTAATAGTTTCTCTTTTAGTGATAAGTAGCATTGTTATATTGATAGTTTTCATAGCAAAATATTGTAGACGAAACCCGCAAGAGCAACCACATTTGAGGGCACGTAATCATGAGCAGGTGAGCTAGGTGTAACAAGTTGGCACTCAAAGTTAACCGGCTGTTTTTCAAAGTGCTTACAGGCGCCTTCACCATCAAAACTATCGTGTTTGTGAAAAAGGTTACAAAATGATGTCGTAAAATGTAACGTTTGAAAAACAATTTTTGCCTGAACATATGTGGTTAACTCAGGTCGAAATCGCAGCGGTATGTTAACCCTTTTACTTATCAAGTCACGAAATGTCCGAAAAGGGTAAATTTGGACGCCCTCGTTAAGAAAAAAGTTTCACTGCCTCTGTTTAAGCTACTGTTCAGTCATGCGAAAGAAGCCCATCCTTATCAAATTATTCAAGCAAAGGTCGCGCTGTCAAAAGTTGAATGTAAAGATATCTTTGGAAAACTGTTTTTGGGCATTTTAGTAAGTGCAAAAAATAACTACTTGCACATCTTAATCCACATTTGAAGCACATTTATAAAACTTGTAAAAGGTCATGTAATCATGAACAGGTGAGCTGGGTGCAACATTACCAAACATGACTAAAGAGGGCGCTATTTTCTATCGATGTATATGAATGTTTCCAAGAGTTGTAGAGCAAAGGCAAAAAACGATAGACTTTCTAAAAAATTGGAACAAAAGGAGTTTACCAACATGGTAGTAACTAAGTGTTTCCTGTGTTTCCAGGAGAAAGACATCTTGAACAATCGTCAGCCTTGGTGAAGGCATATATGTGCGTGATACTTTAGTTTGGAATACCGAAGACTTACACTTTAAGCTATTTGACAAAAACTATTAGAGATCTGACACCGAGTCTGTCAAAATAGACACTGTTGTGTGAAAAAATTAGTCCCTCTCTGGCTGATGTCTTGAATTGAAGCTCTTCTTCATGAAATCTATCGAAGTGCACAGAGTGAAATCCCAAAGACTTACATATCAACTGCATCACTTCGTATTCATAGTAAAAGTGCCTTTCAAGGAAATCTTTCAACTTTACCTGATTACTGAAATCATTACGCTGTCACTCTGATGACGGTGTCTACAAAGTTTTCTATTGATATGTATTTTGCAATGATTAAAATAATATATAAATTATAGTAATAGATACCATAAATTATAGTAAACATGACCTTGATTATTGGTCTAAAGTTTTCTTATCATCGATTGATAATGACCTCATCGTAATACCTCATGGTTGGCAATTAGTAAGACCGGAACATATGTTTTCAAAGGTTTTCTATGTTGATGATCAGGTCATAAATATCAAACATTTTCATACAAAAAAACATTGTCATATAAACCTGAAACTTTGAGTGCACAGACGTTCGAAGCTTAGTGAAGGGTATCCGTAAATTGTCATTTACTTAGCTATACATTTTGCCAGACAGCTACATAACACAGCAGATGAACAGTTCACTTATGTCCTTATTGGTAAAAAGTGCAAGGATAATATGTAAAATGGAATTGAGGGAAACCGAAAAACTATGAAATGTTTTTGGCATTGGGGAAAGCAACTTTTAGAGTACAGCTAGCATCTGCTGAACGGAGTAATTCTACGTATAGGTTTGGAAACCGAGGTTTTTGCTTGGTAAAATGAAACTAGTAACACATACTTGCTAGGGCTAAGGGTTGGGATTTTCTGAATTTGGCCGATTGGTTTTGACTGTGATCTCTTCGAAGGGTAACTAGGTGCCGAATCTGATCGAAAATCTACTGAATTATTATCCGTCGTAGGGATGGTGCTCATATCGGTAATATTGATGATACCATCACCGAATACACTGTAATTAACGGTGCTGGATTTAACAAAATATTACAGCGATTTGATGTCCTTTGGTGACGAGGTAATTTGCATTAGATGGATTTCTTTTATTTTCTCTTTTCATATATTCTTGCCGCTTAGCAGTATTTCCTAATGAGAGACATTGAATTGTTATTCACGGTGGAGAATCCGGGTGTAAGAGCAGAGCAAGATTTTAGCGTACATGGGTTACACCAAAGGTAGAAGTGACTCAAAGTAACTCATAGCCTTGATTTATATGAACTAATGTACTGGAAGTTTGGAACGATTCATACTGGAATACTTTTTTAACGATTCATACATTTTTTATGTAAAGAGGTGTTTTATAGTACAGTAAAAAGAGTTAAAACAGGAAGAAGTACCGCGGCGTATTATATATAGAGATTATAGGATGGTAATTTACGTAATCGCCGGCTCATTCAAATCGCATTTCGATTAACTTGAATTTACATCGTGAAGTTCCGAAGTTGGCATCTCAATTACTTTTAGACTTTCTGAGAAATAGATCCTGGCAAAGTATCTTTAATGTGTTTGTTCACTTTCTGCTTTTCACCTTCTAAACGTGTACACTTTCTTCTTGGCAGAGCAATAAAATTGTATCCATCGTGTTACCTTTTATTGTTTCTAAATTATTTGGTTTGTTTTATCGTCAATCATTGCCTATGTTGTTTTAATCAGATATATGTACATATGTATCTTTGAATCAGATATACGTACACACACACACACACACACACACACACACATATATATAGTACATATATTGTACACACACACACACACACACACACACAATATATATATATACATACATACATATTTATATATATATATATATATATATATATATATATATATATATATATATATATATATATATATATGGTCACGCAAATAAGCAAAAGAAAACAAAGGAATTCAGACTATGTTACCTGGTCACTAGAAAAATGATAGAGGGCGTTTGTATACTGTCACATCAAATAAAATTCTTCTGAAAATCTAAATGTACATTAGCAAGAGCACGGTATTTGAACTATTGTGTTTAGAATGGAACAGATTCGAATCATTTGCATAAAGCATAAAATCTAAAAAGACAAAAGGAGTTTGGTATGTCATCGATATAAATTAATAAAAGTGTAGTGCCAAGTATTGAGCCCTGGGGACTACACGCTTGATCTCCTGCTTCTGCCGTTCAATGTTGTCAAGGCTGACATACTTGCTTCCTGATTTGAGATAGCTTCTAAACAAAAAAATGTAACCCTCTTACATCATAATTACATCATAATGTACTAATTTAGATGATAAGATATCGTGGTTCCATTGTTGTAGTGTCGAATGTTCCCACTATGTTTATTGTCGAGCAAGCACTGAATGTGACTTAAAGCAGAGATTTTGCTACTGTGTTTCTCCTTAACGCTCATGCCCAATGTTGTTCTTGTTTATATAAACAATTTACAATGAATTTATTTACATTTTTCGAAGAGTTTACTCAAAGGAACAAAAAATCGGCCCATAGGTTATAGTTCCAATGCCATTAACATTCCCTTTGTACAAAAGCAATACAAGTGCAACCTTCAAGAGTTTTGGAAATTCACCAGTAGTGAAGAAAAGATTAAAATTATGACATGGATATGAGATGAAAGTGTTTGCTGCTTGTACAAGTTTACAGGGAATATTATCCTATAACCTGTTGCTTTGCGAACATTTGAGACATTTAATTCTCAATTTCATTTCTAGTAAGTTGGTGTCCAAAAAACCATTCGCTGGCCAAATTAAAAGGTAGCACTGCTTTGAGGAGAAATTTTACTTGCTTTGTTTTCCCCGAAGCGAACAAAGAAAATATTAAAATCTTCTGTAACTTCATTGATGTCTGAATGAACCTCTGTTTTGACCATACTATCAACTTCCAAACGGCCTGATGGAAGTGTCATTTTGTACGTATGGCTTTCTTAATTAAATCATTTATAACTTTCAGGTAGCACGTTTCCATTATTTCTGCAAGTAAATCTGCATCAGTACTGCCTTATGGCCTTTCTTTGAACACTCGTCAGGATATTCCTATAATTTCTGTAATAAATAAATGCTTGCTTGTTAAACTATTTTCGTGCAATTTCTGAAGTAGCCTATATTTTTTCTGATCGACATTTTGATTGCACTTGTAATCCAAGGCTGATCAAGTTTCTTCTCAAACTTATTCTTTCTTTGTATTAAAGGAGCATGCTTGTTACAAATGGCGAGGAAAATACTGACGAAATGAGAGCAGGCCAGCTGAACATCCTTACAATGTAGCACATCTTCCCATCCTTCCGAATTTAACTCATCACAAAGGCTTGTATCTGAAATTTCTTATAATTACGTACCATGGTAAAGGAAGAAGGATAGGAAGGTGTGACTAGAGAAGGGAAAAAGGCGAAAATGGCTAAATTATCTGAAAGATCTTAAAGTGCTGTACCAACTGTGATTTGTCTACCTGTTACATTTGTGTAAATATGATCTATAATTAATGTCATCAATGTAATTATTCATGAAGGTCATATGCTGTGACATTGGTGAAGACACTTCTCATTAGTGAAGCAAGTAGTAGTGGAATCGCTAAGCTAAACAGAATGCTGAAGACGACGATTTTCATATTCGGAGATGCCATCAGATGAGCGCTTGATTCTCCTCCCTTCATATCTGAAGTGACGATGGTTTTCATTGTCGAAGATGCAGTCTCAGAGCCGTTGGAATCTTCCCCCTTCGCATCTGAAATACGATGAGACTACGTTAAACTTGGATTGTCGTTTGACAGAAGAAAGATACACACTTTAGAAACGGATGTCCTTTGCACCGAGACCATTAAGCGATACAAACTGCATGCTTCTAATAATGTGTGTCCCACGTCAACTTAAATACAGTGTTAAGGACGGAAAGGAAACCGATGTCATGTATTCATGTTGCAAAAAACATCAGTAATGTGAAAAACGAAGCAAAATTCGATGATTCTTTTAACGTCATGTTGAACAAGGATACTAATAGTCCCATTACACGGGAAAACTCTGATTCAAACAGCAAACATTTTATCGTGCAGGAAATGTTAAAGTTCAAAGAAAATATGCAATCAATTTACATTCTTTCTCTATTGCTACCTCATTGACAAGATTTCGAATAACACACATTTTATATAGTGTCAATATTTTCCCTCCATTCAGCGGCTATGAATGCAGATTTTTGGCTGGCGAGAAAAGAAACTAATTCTAACATTTTACGCAAACCAAAGATTCTCAGAGATAGTCGCTAAGGATGCAGTATCAAACATTCCAACAGCAACATTACCTTTCACCGTTAGGTAGGCACTCCGTGTTTGTGGTCGGGCTAGGATATGGCTGCATTTCCACGTCCCTTCATCTTCTAGCGTCACGTTTCTTATTAGCAGACTATAGTTTCCGGCTGAAACGTTCTCAGATAACTCAAAACGTGGACTATACACTGTGTCGCCCTTAGATATCGTGACACTGAAGTGAAGCCACCTCGGTTTGGGGTCATCGTCGGCTAAAGGTGTGAAACTACATACTAGACGTACTGGATCGCCTGCAGTTGCTGTCACATCTTCCGGATTTGTCCTCCATTCAGGCACGTTCTCTAGAAAACAGGAAAAAATCGTTATTCAGGGGAAACTCGAAGAAGTGATAAGTGATACACAATCCTCAAAACCGATTGACTCTGGTGATATTTATCTAGAACTGCTCCCTAGTTTTGGTAAGTTTAGGGGTATTCCCTAGGTTTGGTAAGTTTGGTTTTTTTTACAAAAACTACGGAGATTCTGGATAACGATATTTGTTTAGGTCAGAGACCTTGATCAAGATTCGAGGCTCAGTTTGGCATACGCTTCCATCAAACTACAATTGGTGATTGTATTGCATTGGACATGCAGTCTATACTCGATCACGCGAACGATTGGTACTCTGAATAGAGACTTGTTGTGGATGAATTTGTCTATGGAGTTGTTTATTTTGAAATTCGTAAAGAAGCATCTGCACGGAGTAAGCACCCATGCATTTCAAATCCATTGGGCAAAGCTATTTTGAATTACGTTCATAAATACACATATATAGGGATTATATTGAATGAATTTGGGGATCATTTTTTCCCGGTTATATCTGTGACTCTTGCAGAATGTGTTAACAGACTTTCGCTGATCACTGCGTCTCACGTGACCAAACAAGCAGCACTAATAAGACGACTCTTTGTGCTTGTCACTGAGGCAGAGGCCCAGCCAATAACAGACTCCGAGCTTCAGGACCTGTAAAATGTACACTGAAATTTCTTTAAAATATGGGTTTAAGTACATATACACAATTTTATGTCATTTGGAAATAGGGACAGAAACATTTTGTTCCGAAGTGGCATAGTGCCGAATCGTCCACTTTTAATTTACCGCAAAAGACGAAATAGTACTATTAGTAAATCAGGATGGAGTTCCGGACTCTACACTCAATTATTTTTTGCATATTTGCGACCGATGTACACAAGCGGGCATATTGGTATTCGTCATAGTATCTCAATTGGCTAGACTGTCAAACATTTGCTTGGACAAAAGCCATTACTACAGTGTGGCATTTACTCTTACACTAACATGTATTGTCGACCGTGATTTATATTGTGACGTAGCCACTCGATAGTTAATACTATATGATATTTTATGACTTGAATTTAGTTTGTATGACTGACAAATGAATGACCGACAGTGACCTATAGTAACCCGTCTGCACGTGGTGCATCGTGAGAACGATTCCCTTGTTTATTTTCGTGACCTTTGATGTAACCGTTCATCCGTCTTTAGTGAACGTATTGTTTTAACAACAGCTTAAGTCATTAACAGCGACCGGACGCTTGCGTTATGTTGACAGATGTACTAATGACAGCGACCTTCCTGTCCTTTGCACGTATGCCGACTGTCTTTAGTTAATTCTTTAGTTAATTATTGATGCATACCAACGGCATGACAATATGCAGATTTAGAGACGATTTAAGTTGTACACATTCTAGACAGAGAGACACTTCTTCACTTCACTTCACGTATTGACGCATTCCTGTACAGAGATGTAGACGCTCTGAGACTTTGACGTACTGACCTAAGTGAGAAGCCCAGTCTGTTTGACTGTGGTGGACCACGTCTTGGGAGAACCTGTAGAAGCTGTAGAACCTGTAGAAGCCGTTCAGAACCTGTTGCGACGCTCGAGACGACGTTGACCGAGACAGACGCCTAAGTACTAGACTAGTGTGAGACATAGAAGTTTTACCGTGTAACTTTATGTTACTCAGCTGAATAAAGTGCTACGACTTAGAGTATATTTGTGTACCCGTCGCCGTGTCTACTGCCCACCGTTCACAGTGTACGTACCCGACGATAGCCACATCACAACCACGCTACGTGACATATTTGGTTAGCAGCGGAAGGGATCGACTCAAGCCAGAAGCCTTCGCCGTTATAGCTTCATCGGTATGTATGCTGTTCGCTGTTCTACCGTTTGTTATGTGTTATTCCCGAAGACAGAGATCAGATTGAACTTTTGTAATGAATGGAATCTTTTGATGAAGAACATTGAAAAGATGGAATGGACGACTGATATGATTTCATGGCAGCAGAAATACGGACATTGAACGATCTGAGAACTTGTGCTTATTACGAAGAGATGTAAATGTGAACCTGTTATGGAACTGTTGATGTAATTGACATTGTTACCGACGACGACGACGACGACTATGGCGCGTGTAGCAGTAGACGACAGTAGCAGTAGTAACCGGGTGATGATTCCAGCGCGCGGAGACGATCATCAGCCCACGTTCCGGTCTGTAGTGGACGAAGACCGAGGTTCCGGCAGAGGCTTATTACTGTCAACCGGCCACAGGAGGCGTTGACCCGAAGGTAATTTGTAATGCCGAGGAGATACGACGTTTTTACGGACATTGACGAAGATAAAAGAAAACGGACATGTGTAATATTGTGGTGACAATACGAGAATTAACCCACTTGACAATGCAACTCCTGTATTATGTAAGTACTTGCTTGCCAGTGAACTGTTAGAAGCGAATGTAATCCGCGTACGTATGAGCGATGATGACACTGAAACCATCATCAATGACTCTGTAGTTATTGTTTACGAACAGACTCTGTGATATTGAATTTGAATCATCATTTGAGAGTATTGACAACATTGAACTTGAAAGCGAATATACATCGAACTCTTACGAACTCTGAGAAATGATTGCAACTTCAGTGAACTCTAGTACACAGTGTTTTGTAACACGTGTATTCATTGATTACTTTCTGTTGTATTTTTATGATTTTGGACTTTGTTGAATTTGTTTTGTTTTATGTTTTGTTAATTTTTGATTTATAGATCGAGCGAGGACGCCTTTCGATCTTGGTTGGGAGGTGTGACGTAGCCACTCGATAGTTAATATTATATGATATTTTATGACTTGAATTTAGTTTGTATGACTGACAATGAATGACCGACATTGACCTATAGTAACCCTTCTGCACGTGGTGCATCGTGAGAACGATTCCCTCGTTTATTTTCGTGACCTTTGATGTAACCGTTCATCCGTCTTTAGTGAACGTATTGTTTTAACAACAGCTTAAGTCATTAACACCGACCGGACGCTTAAGCAGGACCTCCTGCGTTATGTTGACAGATGTACTGATGACAGCGACCTTCCTGTCCTTTGCACGTATGCCGACTGTCTTTAGTTAATTCTTTAGTTAATTATAGATGCATACCAAAGGCATGACAATATGCAGATTTAGAGACGTTTTTTACACATTCTAGACAGAGAGACACTTCACTTCACTTCACTTCACGTCTTGACGCATTCCTGTACAGAGATGTAGACGCTCTGAGACTTTGACGTACCGACTTTAGTGAGAAGCCCAGTCTGTTTGACTGTGGTGGACCACGTCTTTGGAGAACCTGTAGAAGCCGTTCAGAACCTGTTGCGACGCTCGAGACGACGTTGACCGAGACAGACGCCTAAGTACTAGACTAGTGTGAAACATAGAAGTTTTACCGTGTAACCTTACGTTACTCAGCTGAATAAAGTGCTACGACTTAAAGTATATTTTGTGTACCCGTTGCCGTGTCTTCTGCCTGCCGCTCTCAGCCACAGAGTGCACGTACCCCGACAATAGCTATATCACAACCACGCTACGTGACAATATAATGTATTTGTTAAGTTGTGTACAATGGTGCCACCATCTTTCTTGCACACCAATAGTTTTGGGGATCAAGTTTAAAGTGAGACATGTCGCGCTCAGGTCACGATGACGTTTTCGGCCCGGTGAGTTTCGGTTGCGGTAACGGTGCAAGAACAAAGATGTGTCGGTTGTTACGCTGTTCAGTGTAGACACTGGCCTATACATAAGCTTAATTTATTTGTTTTATGAGTGACAATTGCACTGTAGATGTAAAACGCTGACTAAACGAACCGCCGATCTTGCCTCTCCATAGAGCATAATATCCGCACAGGAGTGTCTGCGAAAAATAGAGCTGAAGCTTGAAAATATTGGTATGTTTTTACGAACAACAATATTAGTTTCTAATTAATACAACTCACGTGGCTTGACATGGTGGAACTGGATCTAATGAGTCGTGCTTTGTTTAAGCAACAGGTTCGTCAGAAGACAGCAGTTGCTTGCTGTACACTTCCATTCATTGTGATATCTCGTTAACTTACATGCTCAACGGCTTCTGGTTGTACGCTGAAACTAATTTTAGGACGAAGAGTCAGGTCAAACGCGCAAAAGAAAGGACTTAATGAAACACTTTAGTTCAGAAATTAAAAACAAAGATTATTTTTTCATATTAACGTTGACGATAACAAGCATAGGAGTCTTTCAAAAAATTAAAATGAAATAAAATATTTTCACTTTTCATCGTAGTGTAAACTTGACGGGTCTTTTCTGTTTCACCGAGGCGGTTCAGATATATATTACTAGTATCACCATGAGGATATAGGCATACGTTTCTCTAAAAATTCATTCATTTTTGTCCTATTATATCTCTGAGGCTTTTTTGACAATGCCGCAATGGCAAACGACCATTGTCTAGTAAACATTAACACTTGCAGCATCTACAGGCCGCCTGCCATGTGAGAGAAGCGCTAGTTGACGATGGGTCGGGCGATATGATACTGTCATATCTCGATCATTTCTCTCGTGCCGGTATGATTCCATTCTCATTACTTCTCCTATTTCGACATATGACGCGGGAAAATTCTTCAGATTCACACATTTCCCTTACTTAACATCATCTTGACACCTAACCCGCTAAGATGCATACCAGCATGATGGACTAACGCCCCGATATGATGCGTTCCCACGACCAGAAGCTAATTATCGGAATTTTAATTATTCCCCATCTCCTTGCTAAAACATTCACAAAACTGGATAAATAGGAGAGAATTTAAGCAAAAGACTGGCGTGAAGATCGAGGATCACTCCTGTAGTTAGAGTAGTTCACTTTAGTTTTCAAGTGGGTAGCAAAGCAAGAGACTTCCAGTGTCTCATCGTTATAGACAAAGTTCACGTCAACTGTATATCTTGGTCAGTTTGAGTACGCCTTCCCAAAATAGTCCAGCTCAAGTTTTCGTGTTCCTCGAGCATTGCCTAGCGAGAATAATTCCCCCGAAGACACCTCGAGATGGATGTCTCCCTCCTTCTCCTTATATATATAAATATATATATAATTAATATATATATAATATATATATATATATATATATATATATATATATATATATATATATATATATTAAACACCTATTGCCTGGTCATGAGGGCTATAGCGCCCGTCTATTACCCCGAGGGGCCGTGTGTTACCAGAAACACATCGCTATTCCCCGAGGCCGTAGGCGATTCTGGCGAATCGCGACACGGAATGAGCATGTGGTGTGTTATAAATATATATATATATATATATATATATATATATATATATATATATATATATATTATATATATATATATATAAATATATATATATATACATGCTGCGATGACAAGTCCAATACCAAACACATCGGCATAAGTTTGGTGTAGATATATATTGTAACCCGGTATATCATGTATATATACTGTGAATCACGCGGAAACCAGGCTTGTAAGCCGTTTAATGTTAACAATCCTATCATCATGCATTTGCGCGATTGATTGTCTACGCAGCTCACTCAAAGTAACTGTGCCATGTTGCTAACCGCAGACAAACTAAAGTAATAAAATATTATGACGAATTGCCGACGGCTTATTGGAAGGATTCTTCGTATTAAACTGGTACGATCTTCCCGTAAATTTTTGTTTCAAACTTGAAATTCGAGATCTCGTCAAAAGGGATATTTCTTTCTCGTAAGCAAATTCTTTTCCCATGACCGCTGTAGGAAAACAACATTCTATAACTCGCCTGCCATATCAGACCAGTGGATTCGGCAGCCCGATTTTTGTCGAATGATACCGAGGCGAATCGCCAGTTACTCCAGTAGAGAAAAAGGAATGTTCTCAATTTCTATCTAACTGTTTTGAGGATCTAGTTAGACAAAACATCAGTCATCTCATTTTTATATTCATTTACAAGTTCCATACCATTAGCAAAATTTGGGCGTGTTATTATTTTCGAATGGGCAGTCTATGAAAATTAAAAACATGGTCTCCGTTTTTCATAACGAAAAATAATATGACATACCTGCAAATGAGCTGCAGAAACTCGTAATAGAAAGACATAGGAAGATGTAGACGAAGCGACTCATACCAGATACCAGCTCGGAGAGCTACTGATTCATCCCCTTACACGTAATAAATCTCGCGTGATCACTAGCATTTCGTAATAGGTTGTTTGATCACATGGTATTTAATCATTTGGACCTTGACCTTAACCTGAGTGTACGAGTTCGTTGACGGCTTACATTATGATGGCTGAGAAATTGAGAAATTAAAGTTCTAACATAAAACATTTAAGTGATTCGATTTACTATTAAAAATACCACAATAAATCCCAACATGCTGGTATTAATAAATTATTTTCAGCCAGTAGTATCACTCAAGTCTTTTTTTTAAAAAAAACGCATGGTACTCAAACTGCAAATAGAAAGGTTAAGACCATAAGTGTGACGAGCACTGTTTTGTTGCGCTTCATCGATCGTAAACCTTGTAATAAATCCACCTTAATCAGTAGCGTTGCCATTCTCAATTGACAGATGGCATCTGTGGTGACTGACTGACTGTGGTGACTGACCCTCAGTATAGTTTATGGGGTGAGAACACCGCCAAAATTATCTTGAAATCTTTATTTAAACATAGCTCATCTTTATTACATTATTTGGTGATTTGGTGATAATTATGTCAGTATTTGGCCACTGTTATGCAATTATTTGATCATTATTTGGATATTATTATGACATGATTATGAACTTATTTGGTAATTCGGTTGTTTTGACATTATTCGGCATTGATGTCTTGATTTGAAACTTATCTAGTCATTATTGTCCCATTATTTTGTGATATTGGGCATTTTTATGTCATTATTTGGTCTTTATTATGCGATTATCTGGTCATGATTACGAAATTACCTTTCAATTATTTGACCTCCTTCATTATCTGAACTCACATTAGGGAAAAACTGCATTAACTTGCGTGGGATACCTGAAACCCGGGTCCTTGCTGACCGACTCGGGTGACAAACAGAAGACTTTTAATCCCCCAAGGTGTGAATATTCCATTGTTATGTTTATCTTATCCAGCTGGTGCCATTGTAGTGCTATTATAGGAAAGGCAGGTCTGTGAAATTGATCCTCTGATAACTAAGTAGGGAAGTAGGGAGAAGAGCTTTCCCGTAATGATTATTTGACCTGCATTTGAACCCTACCCAGAATCATTGTGCATGGAGATTCACAATGGCGGATGATACAGTCGGTCCCCTCGCATAGAGAGAAAAGCTGCTTTGCGTAAGTTTAAAAGTGCAGCTCAGCACATCGCGTGTCTAGAATAGTTGGGCGTGCTCGAAAACTGAGATCGACACGATTTTGGATTAAAAATCGGTTGTTTTCGGCAGCGAAACGGGGCTGTGGTGGGAGGCCGTGGCCTATAGTCGATTACACCCAGCCTCCCACGCAGAGCTGAAGGTATTATGCCCCAGTTCCATCACCAAGATTGTGTGATTACGTTAGACGTGAAAGTCTCTGAAAGTCTCTCGCGTTTTGCCAATGCGGTCGCCATCACCGACACTAGCAGTGTGTGGTGACCGCCCTAAGCTCAAACATCCCATGTTGCGACATCCCTATGTTGCAACATCCCTATATATTCCGACACTCCTTTTTAAGGCTTCTGCAGGTACTAGTTTTCCGGTTGTCAAGTCTCATTTACAATGTAATAAATATAAAATATTTTTACATGTCACTGTAGACGCCAGACTTCAATACTTGACGCTTGTTGGTGTTCTCCGATTCAAGAGAGTCGTGGTACAATGGACAAAAATCGCAGAAATTTGCCCCGAAATCAATGTTTGATTCATTCCTGATGATCTATATTTTATTATATAATCTTTCGTACAATAATAGGTTTGACCTTAACAAAGCGATTATATTGTCGTATTTATTTGCCAAATATAGACTACACTGCATTTGGTTGTATTGTAATATAGGAACCCAAATCATCTCAACATAGTCGAACCACTAGAAGCTTTCTCATTCAGATGAATCCAGATTAGAATTATGAAAAAAGGAGAAAGCAATAGGGCCTACTCTAGCCCTGCGTACAGGTCTGTGTGTTCCCGGCGTTATACTACAGCCCTGCAATGTTCTATGGAGATAACTGGGGTCTCTGCGGTCCGGATCCGGACCGCAACGAAAAAAACGGTCTTTTTGGCCGAAATTCTGCTCTATCGGGGCAAAATCCTTTCCCTCCCTACCTTTACCTCCTAACCGACCCCAGAAAAGATGCGATTAACTTCTCCTAACGTCCAAAACCGCTCGTTTTCTGAAACATAACGTACTCGACAAGTTGTTTACCCATGGAGATCGCCATTTTGAATCTCGCCGCAGAGACCCCAGTTATCTCCATAGACCGTTGCAGGGCTGTGGTGGAGGCCGTATAACGCCGGGAACACACAGACCTGTACGCAGGGCTAGGTCTACTCTTATCTTTTATTTTATTTTACGGCCAGTTAGAATTGCATCTGTAAGCTACTGACTGAAAAGCCGATACTGATAAGTATCACAGAAATATTCGTTCATGTCTTATCATACGTATGCCATATTGTATTTTGGTTTGTCGGAAACTATTCTCGAACATGGCTATTTTTTTGTAAACTCATACACTGTAAAGTTAAGTGTTCAAGGATAGAACACCAATTAAACGCCTTTTTGTAACACTTTTTGAACGCCTCTAGACGTTCAGAAATTTAACACTACGTGTTCAACCAACGTTCAATTTTTGAACACACGTGTGCAGATTTTGAACGCTACGTTTTCATCAGACAGTATATTGAACACCATGGTGTTCCATATCTGAACACTATGTTGCACAGGGAATATGTTCAAAAACTTGAACGCTTTTACGCGTTCAAAGGGCTGTAACACTTTTTGAACGCATGGACGCCGTTCAACGATAAGTGTGTTAAAGGCTAGAACACATGATGCGCGCTTGTTGAACACCTTTAATTTTGGGCGTTCAGGGGTGTTCAAGCCTTGAAATAACATTACAGACAATTGATATATAGTAAAATTATTTTATTCTAAAAATACACGATATATTTCTAGAGTAAAATACAATAATTTACTGTAAAATGGGCAAATAAACATTGCAACTTTGTATGTAAAGTTTGTCAGAGGAAAAAAACCAATAGTGTCAACACCTTCCTATCAAAACATAAGCAATAAAAATCACCATATTGTGGATTACGTTTTATGTTCATACTTGTTTAAAACGTACAAAAATCATCTGAAAAAGCTCAAAATTTGGCATACCTATTGTGTTGAAAAGATGTATATGTATGAAATGCATACTCCATTTTGTAAGATGGTTTCTTAAAGACATTTCCTCTTGTATAGACAATTGTAAATTTTGAAGAAAAAGAAGTTGGTCAAGGCTTCTCTGGTGCACATGGTATATAGTTGTCCACACTAAAGTAAACACAACATGTCAAGTTGTCAAAGTGTCACAGTAGGGCACAACATGCAGAAAGTGGGGAAAGTGGGTCCTTGGCAGGGTAAACTATTTCCTTGTCCAACAAAGTCCTTCATAAACAAAGGTTTGTTTGTTTGTAATATCTTTAAATAAACCTTGAAATAAATGGGTGACATTTCAAAACTCTACTTCTCAGAAATTAAAAATACATTAACTAATTTTGACTTCGTTTGATAAGTTTTTCTGTGTGTTAATAAGCATTTGCTGTTGAACCTGGAAAATTCAGTCCTTACTAAAATTCACTTATAAAAGGAAACTTCAGTCTGAAACCAATGGCAACAACCTAGTAGCCATTCCAACACCAATATAGCAATATTTCTGCATAATTTGATCAATCTGAAAAAAGCTATACGCAGAAACTTATGTCCCGAATATCAAAGCTGTTCAATTAGCAGTTTTGAAGATTGTTAAAGATTTTTTGACAAAAACAAAAATTGCCATTAAAAAAACTTGAATATTTCATCACAACTAGCACAACTTTGACGAAGGACATTCTTAGGGACATGTTTACCAAATATTGAAGACGTCAAACCACCAGTAAAGGAAAAGAAGATTTTTGCCAAAAAATAGTAAAATTAGCCTCAAAAATACAATTTTGCGTATTTCATAATAACTTGAACATATATGATTAGGGTAATCCCTGGGAACCTGTACTCCAAATATTAGAGGAATCGCAAAGGTGGTTTTGAAGAAAAAGCTTGGGATGTAAAACTTGAGAACGATGCCACACATTCATCTATTTGATAAGCTCTTCGCGTCGCTAACGGCAAAGCTAAAAAACAGTAACAAATCGAGAACAAAAGACGTGTTGATCTACAATACAAAGTAAGTAAGATTTGGTAGTAGGCTATGATCAACTAAATATTACGAGAGCATAAGCCTTCAAAGTACGTGAAGTCTTCTTCATCAGATGCAAGGGTGGAATGAAGAATTGAAGCAGAAAGCGACAGAAAAGTCAGAGTGAAAATTTTCACTCTGAATTTTCTGTCGCTTGCAGCTTTAATTCTTCATTCCAACCTTGCATCTGATGAAGAAGACTTAACGTATTTGAAAGCTTATTCTCCGGTAACATTTAATTGACCATAGCGTTCTACCAAAGCTTAGATAAATTCAGAACAAAAATACAGAAACTTATCAAAATTCAGTTACTGACCCTCGAAAGTTTAAATCTACATTAGAGATGAACTGAGGTTCTCAAGCTTGTTTTCTTCGATTACCAGGTAAATCCAACTTTTCACATCCTGAAAATAATGCAACAATAGGTAATATGGCGACATGAGACTTTAAATAAAAGACAAGGTAGCCTTATTAGATTAAGGAAAGGGGTGACTTTGGTATACAGTGCCTCTCTTCGATACTGTTACAAAATATTGGCTTGTTCTTGTTATCAACTTATGAAAAGTAAAAATTAAAGCGAACTCTCACATACTGAAACAATAGAGTGTACACTCTGCTATGTTTAACTAATGTTTTACATGCGATTGTGATTACTAAAAGACATGTGTTAGCTGTGATTACGCAGCGGTAATGTGGCATATCGATCGCTCTCGGATCAAGGATCATCGATCGCGACACAGTTGTGTGGTGATGACCCTTGACCCGAGTGCGATCGATACGCCATCGCCCAAAACAACGCTGCGTATTCACAGCCAGTGCATGGTATACCTGCCACTGAAGTAAAACAGGTTTCTTCACGTATTTTCATATTTTAGCTATTCCAAATTACTTTATAAATAATTTCAAAGGATAATAATACAGATGCATCAAAATTTAACACCTTTTACTATTTTGGAGAGAAAACTTACCCTTCTGGTCTAGTTTCCGCACGATCACGACTTCAGCGTGCGTTTACAAGAAAAATGTCGCAACTTCCGTTTTGATGCATGACGGGATAAGAAAAGGCACCAAACTTGAACACCAAGTGTTTAGAAGTAGAACGCCTCTTGCACGCCGATGTTAAAATTAAAGCGTTCAGGGTGGTTATCTGATTTTCTTTTCAAAATTTCAAAATTTTAACCGTAATAAACGTGTAAAATTATTTTGTATACTTCCTTTTTTAGAACAAACATACTTTCAATAATTTTAGACCGGAGATATTTTTCACTAAGTGGGAAATTCGTTACATCAAAATCAGTGTACGTTTGCCGGACAACAATGCAGTAGTAAATTTAATATTGCCATAGTAAAGTGAAAAACACTAAAGATTGTCAATTGTTTTGTAGTATTGTAAAATTTCTGTATTACTGAGTTTTTGAACACTTGAAGGAGATGGTTGTTAACACTCCGTGTTCAGGTTTAGAACATCACTGTTAATAATATGAACACTAGTGTTCACAATATGAACACTAGAAGTTCAAATTTGAACACCGACGTCTACATTTTGAACGCGTAAAGACGCGTCTGGCGTCCGCTATTTTACAGTGTAGGGGTACAGTCGCTAACCTAACGACTTTTTAATTGCTTTGTTTGTTATGAAACGTTATGACTTTTCCGCCGTAAAGAAGTAATATGTTGATTCGTTGTTAGGACTCCAACCTTTAAAACTGTATTGTCTCCCCACGATTTTGTTTTTTTCTTTTGTTTTCCTTCTATTGCGTGATGTTTTTTTTTCGCAGAACGCGATATTAATAGCGAAAACAATTGCTTTTATCAAATCGACACGGCCGAACATACAGTCGCTGTTTCTTCAGGTTGCAAGTTTTGCATATTTTTTTCTGTGTTGATCGGGCAAATAATACTGTACACTGGATTCCGTTTGAAGCATCGCCACACGCACAGCTGTTGTGCCGTGTCTTGTACAGTATCACATTGGCAGTTATTAAAGCAAATAAACATTTACTGCAAGGAGTGTCTTTGAAAGTAAAATGTCGGGGAGTATGCGAGGACTCGAAATACAGCCAATTTTTTCACAACGGGCATATAGGAAAAAATTTAATTACCTGTAACCGTAACTTCAAAGATGCATCTGTTATGGAAAATTCTTGGCAATGCACGAATATATTTTACTTGCATTTGGGAAGTTTTATATTGAAATATTATCACGGGAATTAAAATTTCCTCCCTGCGTATTGTTGACATTTTTCAAATGAAACCAACCGACTCTGTCCACATAAATTGTTTGTCAAATATTGTATGATTCCTGTTTGTTAAATTTATTGAATCTAATATGTAATGTCTTCTAGATATTGAACTTCATATATCTCAATATCTCGGCTACAGATATAATATAACAGAACAACAACTAAGAAACTTGAGTCAGAGATCTTGCAAAAACGGTGGAATGGTCAAATACATTGATAAGTGACCGATTTGCAGTTCTAGTAAGGCCACAGATAACAGATAACAAAAATAACAGCGGAAAGCTGTTTTGTTTATATTTGTCAACAAAGAGCAGTTTATCTTTTTATTTATTTATTTGTTTGTTTGTTTGTTTGTTTGTTTGTTATATGTTTTTCCGATGGTTAGGATTAGGCTTAGGCTTAGGGTTAGGGTGAGGCTTAGGCTTAAGTGAGGGTTAGGGCTAGGGTAGATTTAAGTCACTCCTCTATATTACCAGTCTGGTAATATAGAGGGAGTGACTTAAGCCTAACCCTAACCCTAATCCTAACTTAAGGTAGAACGCACCTCGGGGACAGATATTCGGGCCTTCTAATTTTATCAATTTTCTTCTGACCTACCACTTGTGGGGGCTCATTTTTGAAGCTCTTGGTCAAAGAAAGTTTTCACCGTCTTAGTTTTTCGAAAATCCAAAATTTTATTTTTACCCCATAGAGTTAACACAGGGATGGCGGCCATTTTGAATTTCAAATATCGAGAAATCGCAAGTTATTTGTCTCTCTAGTACCAAAGTTTGCACGGTGACCCCTGATTTTTATTTTTGCTTTGGTAAGAGACTGGTTGAAAGTTTCACTGAGGAAAGTTTGAGCAAAAGTTTAAGTCTTTCACTTTCGAGGTGCATATTACCTTAAGCCTAACCCTAACCTTAACCATTGGAAATACAAACAAACAAACAAACAAAAAAACAAACAAATAAATAAATAAACTGCTCTTTATTGACAAATATAAACAAAACAGCTTTTCGCCATTATTTATTAAAAATAACAAATAAACAAACACAAACACAAACACTCACACACAAACAAACACAGACACGCACAAACAAGGAGGAAGAGCTCCCTGTGGTAAGGCGCCAGGCTCGCTCGGACGGTCACCAATGCATCGTAGTAAAGTCAGCTGTGTGGAATGTGACGTGTTTCACCGGGTGCAAAACAGGGGCGATTTTCGCGCTGACCTCTGGGGGTAGCAAACGAAAATTTCTACTTTATTTCAAAATAGTTCAAATTTTGCACAAATCATTTCCAAAGGCAAAAAATTCATTTTTATATTAAAATGCGGCAGTTGAGAAAATACCGGAAGAACGATTTTCTTTCAATCTACTGTGACCGTAAGTCAGTAAATTAGAATTATAATATGGGCAACATTATCGCCATTTTCGCATAAAAAATCATTTATGTGTAGAAAAACATATAATCTTTTCGATAGAATTCATTTTTAGTTGTACTGATGACAGCTATTTAATTCACTGTTGAAACGCAGCTATCTGTTGGCGGGAGAGTGTGCGTCGTTATATGCGGGTCATCAAATGGTCACCTTGGCCTGCCACGGACCTTTTGATGACCCACTCAGCGACGCACGTACGCTACCCCGCCAACAGATAGCTGCGTTTCCACAGCTACACTTTGATATAAAACAGCTTATAATAATTACGCGCGAAAACAGCACATTGTTTCCGGGTATAAATTGTGATGCCGTTGAGGGCGCTGTGAAAACGACAAAATCATTCAGCGAACGTGCGTTCCGACCATAACTTATGGGTCAATCATGTAGAACACACTACTCCACACCTTCACCTGCGAGGCTGGCCCAGCAAAGTAGCAGTCATAATTTGTTTTATTAAACGCAAGATTTACCCTGAGGGATCAATGTCACCAGTTACACAAAGAACAGAACACAGGCGTAGGCCTGTGTGGGCTGGGACGAGCATCTCTTCGTCACGTCATGCCCCGGGGGGGGGGGGTTACTCTCAATATTTTCATACGGGGGGGGTGTGCGGCCCAAGTTTAAAACATCTACCCATGTGTATTGTCAAAAACAGACCCATTGTTAGGGACTTTTTGTCAAAATCAGACCCATAGTTAGGGAATAATGCAGCGAGCAAAAAACAAAATAAGCCGACCAGTTGTCAAGTAGAATACTAGCAAACAAAATATTAAAGGGCCGTGGGCTGCAATGTCATTGAATTTGTTCAAGTTCAAATATTTCCAATAATTTC
The DNA here is from genome assembly GCF_041260155.1 of Ptychodera flava. Classification (NCBI taxonomy): domain Eukaryota; kingdom Metazoa; phylum Hemichordata; class Enteropneusta; family Ptychoderidae; genus Ptychodera; species Ptychodera flava. The sequence continues at coordinate 15,565,771 of NC_091938.1, read as the reverse complement.
AGATATTATTCTATTTCTACCAAAGTGATATTACCTAGCATTGTCATGAAAACAATAATTTGTTATCAAACAGCCAGGAATTTTTACATAGTTTAAGTTAATCTTAAATTTCCCACAATTTTCCAATACTTCACATATTACATTGAAAATCGAGAATACCTTGTCCCAGTGAAGTATATTAAGCCCCATGAGATCCATCGGATGGAATCATGTTGGTTGTAAAAATTCTTATAGGTTTATGCACTGGTTTCACTGTCTGTTTGAAATTCACATGGGGCGACCACATTTGCGTGTGGCACCACTTTATCATTTATCTGGTTAAAACTTACATATGTGCTCACATTCAGAGGTTCATGTAACTTATACTCAGAAAGTGTTGTCCTTATATTTAAAAGTAGCCAGGTAATTTAAGAAAGTGGACGGGTGGACTGCGAGGGAGCGAAGCGACCGAGGGGGGGGGGAGCGAGAGAGGGGGGTGTCCCCCTCTCGCAAGGCGAAAGATGAAATTTTTGACTGGAAATGGTGTTCTCTGGTGGCATCTGAGGTGACATTTCACTAATTCCTTGGACATTTAGCTGAGACTGAAGCAGTACTTTTGTTGTGTGTCTTAGACGTGGCTCACATACAACAAAACAAAAGAATTTGTCATGAATTGGTCATACTTTTCATATGCACTGCAGATTTCATAATGGTACACTTTCACCTAGCAAACATCAAGATATCGCAGACATATATCTCAGATTTATTAAAGTACGACGCCCGAAGGGCGTACTGAAAAATATGAAACATCCTGATATCTCTGATATATATGTCTGATATATTTAAGTCATGCACCGGAAGGGCGTGCTGAAAAATGTCTGATATATTAATTAAGTAATGCGCCTAAAGAGCCAACTGAAAAATATTGAACATACAGATATGACATATCTCTGATATATGTATATCTGATATACTAGTATTTAAGTTCGGTGTGCTGAAATTATGTCTGATATATTAAAGTCATGCACCGGAAGGGCGTGCTGAAAAATGTCTGATATATTAATTAAGTAATGCGCCTAAAGAGCCAACTGAAAAATATTGAACATACAGATATGACATATCTTTGATATATGTATGTCTGATATCTTTAAGTTAGGTGTGCTGAAAATTATGTCTGATAATTAAAGTTGCGCGCCCGACGGGCGTGCCGAAAAATGCAACTGAATTATGAAATTTGTGGCTGACGCGATGCATTTAACGCAATTATGAGTCCGTAGCAAAATCCAAAAACACACTGACCCCTATTTGGCATTTCAAAAACATAGTGACCCCTATCACCAAATCAACATTTTTGTGAGCCAGAGCAATAATTTCCGCTCCGCTGACCTACGCAAAACTCAAGCTGTTGCCGTAAAGAGGCGCGTGGTTTACGACGATGCAAATCAAAAACAGGGTGACCCCCTATGAATCCACCGGCCCCCGCCCCCTAGGCCTAAGAAACTGACCAGTCCCTTAATTATCATGCATGCAATGTCTTTATTGCCACTGTGCTATATAAGCCCACATTTCCACCAGTCATCAAAAAAAAGAAATGGATTTTCACTGTGTAGCCTGAATCATTTTTGAGAATATGCAAAATCACAATAACTGCACAGTATATCCTCTGAGCTCGCTCGGCACAGCACATTTCATCTTTCCGGCTATGTGTGACTGAAAGTCATGCCAAGGAAGCCATGCAGACGACAACATATCAATGAAATCAAATCCCCTTCGTACTGTTTTGTAACATTTGAATAAAAGATCAAGGTTTATTTCCGGGGGTTTATGATAACTTAAACTATGGGGATTTTCTGAAAAACACTTGAACCCTAACCTCAAAATGTGTGAATGCAACAAGTAACACCTCCCGCACCAAAAGCCGCCATGGCAGATGACTTTCAAGGATCAGACGCACAGGAACTGACGACATTGGTTGCTAAGTAACAGTCTTTCAGTGGGGTCAACCTGGGCCACATCATTGCAGAAAAGATTCCCAATCGAAAGTCGCGTCACCACATCACCGCATACGCGCATCGCCTATCACGGTCGGCGCGGCCGTCCCGAGGGATGGGTCTTGAGGATTTTATACCGTTATTCTAATCAATGTAAAAAATTAGGGACGTTCGCTGTTTCCGACCCTGTTTAGGGATTTTTCCAATGAAAATCGACCCATATTTAGGGATTTTTTCCGCGAAAAAGTGACCCATTCGGGCGGCACATACCCGTTTACCTTCTATGGGAGTACCCCCCCCCCCGGGCGTCATGCCTTTAAGTCGTATAAAATGGTTTCTCTCTCTTCCCTGTGAGGCAGGTCCATAGGTATGCCAAGACAAGGTCGAGGCTAAATGACAATCGCCATATCGAGACTCATGCACTTCCCAAGAGCCATTCCGGCATCAGCTCACACTCAGACAGACGTGTTGTACACTGGTCCGACATGGCAGGTAGACCATAGGTGTACGACGTCACTGTCATGTTGTTACGTCGCCCATCTCATTTCCTTCCATGGGTCGCCTGTCAAAAAAACCTTGGTCAGTGCTGGCATCGTTTGACAGTGCCGTGTTTGCGATAGGGTTGGTGTCCCCAACTCGCGTGCCTATGCCAGGAGATATTCAAAACTCCAAAGAAGCCATTTATTCGAATGTCGCTCTGTACTAAAATAAACGTTCTTGTACATCTGTCTGGTCGTTGTCGCTTGTATAATCAGTGCTTATTTTCTCCGCCGTCTCTTTGGTGTTTTCGAAAGATTATAAAATGAAAGCTGAATTTAATTTATCGGAACGTCAGCAATTTGCCTCGCATGTACTTTGTGTTGTGTGTTTTGCAGGTATTTTGTGCAATAAGATGGAGACAAACTGAAAAGCTGCGGATCGGATGCCAAACTATTTCTTTGGCTGTATGTTATTGGGGATTGTTAGGAAGTTATTGGGGAGTGTTAGGCAATGGGCCCACTGCAACTGGTTCCCATTGTATTGCAAAAATTGCCGTCAAACACTAGAATATCTCTGGCATAGGCACCTCAAGCTTGAGGGTTGAGGGTTTGAAGGAATAAACGAGGAGAGGGCCAGTAAAGACTGAAGAATATATATATATATATATATATAATATATATATATATATATATATATATATATATATATATATATATATATATATATAAAACTATGTACAATTCAAATGATTTGAATAGGAACATATATATATATATATATATATATATATATATATATATATATATATATATATATATATATATATATTATATATATATATATATATTAACTATGTACAATTCAAATGATTTGAATAGGAACACCCGGGATGTCAGCGGGCCGGTGAACGATATACTGACCGGTTTCCATGGTTACCCGGTCGGTGGTGATGCCTTTCGACGTTTTCGATGTCAAAGTAGACGCTTAACGCTAGATGTTATATATCCATGCTCGCACTGCTATTTTGACTTTTGTTAAAATCTGTTTGATGCTGGTTGATAATGGCAAAATTGTTTGAAAATGCCCTGCATATAACTAAATGTCATATAGCATTAACTGTGAAGAGGCATGTAATAAAAATATTATTGCCCTTGCAGCAGGAGACAATTTGCCCTCCTAGCGTCGGGCAAATTTTCACCTCTCGGGCACATAAACCCATGTATTCAGGCAATAATATATACTATATCATGGTATCTCTCATCTTAGCATCATATCACATGATATATTTTAAAGAGAAATCCCTATCAAAGTGCATAAAATGCTTTATAACATGCACAAGCCAAGTTTGTCGTCTCCGAACAAAAAATACGGATTTATTCTCTGGTCGTTCTACGTCACGACAACCCGCGTCTATGTCATCAATTTTGGTGCCTCGGACCTTTTTTGCGTCGATCTTCGGTGTGCTCTTCAATGTAAACAAACAACATGGCGGCCGGTATTTTTCCCACGATCAAAATGTTTCTGACGTGAAAATATCGTAAACATTAGTCATGATTATTAGAGTCTGACAAAATACATCAACTAGGCAAATTTTTGAGCCCTCGTGTTTTAGTTTTGTCGCCAATATGCATGGGGGTTCGTATTCGTATAGACCCCGCCGACGCCTGAACTTTCGACGCACTGTGTACTCTCATGCGGTAGACATACGGTTTCCACTGCAACAAGGGGGTCAAGTGCGGTGTCAAGGCCTCCAAAAGTCATGTAATGAAATCGATATTTTCACAGACTACGACAATAATAATCCGAACAATATAAACACAAGAGTGTACCGCCTGTATATTCCGAAGGAATTACGTGAATAATTTGCGGAAACAACGAACTCGAAGCTGGTCGCGTTACCGTGAGTTCCGTAAGCATTGCAACCAGGGTCAGGCGCGACGTTTACAGTGTTCGCGCCGTAGAGATTCAGTCGATGTTTGTTCAATTCAAAAGAAAATGCCGACTTCGATATATGTACAGAGACAATGAAAATAATCAAACAACATCACACCTCTCGCCTGGTCCTTTTAAAAGGGAAAATTCTTATTCAATCCACCTCCGAATGAAAATCAAACACTGGAAGCTTTCCTCAATGCAGTTGAAGATGAAGTTCTGAACAGCCAAAATTGGAAAAAGACATATGACAACATCAGCAAAGACGAAAGAATTGCTCTTCAACAACTCACTAATAGAGAAGATCTGACAATTAAAGCTGCAGATAAAGGAGGTGGGATAGTAGTTATGGACACTTCATGGTACATCGATAAATGCAATGATCATCTACAAAACCAGTCATTTTACAAAGAGCTCGACCACGACCCCACTGATCTATACATCGGCGAACTTGAAAATAAGGTAAGAAAATGGGAAAAGAATAAGTGGATCTCTCGTGACATTGCCTCCAAACTCATTCCAAGGGAACCAAAACCGGGACATTTCTATGGCCTTCCGAAAATTCATAAAGAGAACACACCACTCCGTCCGAAATGCCGCAATGCCAAGCCCTGACATCACCACTAGCAGCATATGTCGACCATGTTCTTCAACCTATTGTCAAATCTTTGCCGTCATACTTGAAAGACACTACCCACCATCTAAAAGACAGTCGTGACATCATTGCGCCAGATAATTCCATCCTTGTCACAATGGATATAACAGCCTTGTATACCAACATTCCCCATGATTTTGGAATTCAAGCCGTACGTGAAGCACTTGCTGACAACAATGTATCACCGTCCAACCAACAGCTTATCCCAGAAATGCTAGAATTTATCTTCACCAGAAATTACTTTCAGTTTGATGGCAAATACTTTTTACAAATACAAGTCACAGCAATGGGAAGTAAAGTCGCTCCATCCTATGCGAACATAAAAATGGGTAAACTTGAAAAACAAATACTCGCTAATTATCCCACTAAACCATTGCAATGGAGACGATTCATCGACGATATACGTTTCATGTGGTTAAAAACTCTACAAGAACTCCTTCAATTCCACGAATATTGTAATTCAATCCATCCATCACTCAAATTCACCATTGAATACAGCGACACCGAAATCTCCTTCTTGGACACTAAGATGATGATCAGGGAAAATAAAATACACACTACGGTTTACAGCAAGCCAACGGACAAACACTCTTACCTCTTGCCGTCATCGTGTCACCCTCGTCACATATTTAAATCAATTCCCCAAGGTCAAGCCCTTCGCTATAGACGTATATGCTCATCCACTGATCTATACAATAAAGAAGTTGAGAACCTACATAGACATCTTACAGATAGAAACTACAAGCAATCATCAATCGTCACTGCAATCAACAAAGCAAGAAATCATTCCCGGGAAAAACTCATTACGTACACAAAAAATAGACACACTGACCAGCCTACGAGGATTCAATTTGTGCTGACGTACCACCCGTCACTACCCAGCATCTCCTCCATAATCAACAAACATTGGCCTATCCTTCAATCAAATCAAGAGACAAAAGTTACATTTGACAAACCACCTGTTGTTGCAGTAGCATTCCGACAACCACCAAACATAAAGAAAATGCTGGTAAAAGCCCGGACTAAAACATCTACACAGAACGACACAGAACCAGGTACTTGTACACCCTGCAACAAATGTAGAGCATGTCCCCACATGCTGAAAACAAAACAAAATTCAATAACCAACCAACTCACTGGAAAATCTCAACCTCTTGTCGGACATGTAACATGTAATACACGCAATATCATCGACGTCATTACTTGTGATAAGTGTAACAAATTATATACAGGCGAAACGAAACGTGAACTCCGTACTAGAATTAATGAACATTTATACAGTATCAGAACTCATAAACATACTCTAGTAGCCCACCACTTTCATGAACCCGGGCACATCATCAATAATTTCGTTTCTCTAGTCTTTGCAAAGTGTATTCAAAAGCAGATAAATAATAAGAAAACAGCTTGAACTTCATTTCAGTTATAAGCTAGGTATTCTATGAAAGCCCATATGGGACATGTTGAAGGCAAAAAATAAAAAAATTATCTTGTGCTCACGAGAAACTATCTCGTGATCACGAGATGTTTTCTTGTGCTCACAAGATATTTCTTGTGATCACAAGATCTTTTCTTGTGCGCACGAGATCTTTTCTTGTGATCACAAGATCTTTTCTTGTGCGCACGAGATCTTTTCTTGTGATCACAAGATCTTTTCTTGTGATCTCAAGATCTTTTCTTGTGATCACAAGATCTTTTCTTGTGCGCACGAGATCTTTCTCGTGAGCACGAGAAACTATCTCGTGAGCACAAGAAAGATCTTGTGATCACGAGATAGTTTCTCGTGAGCACAAGATAGTATCTCGTGATCACGAGAAACTTATCTCGTGAGCACAAGATAGTTTCTTGTGAGCACAAGATAATTTATCGTGCTTTCGTGGTTGGCCTAGGGAGTAAAATTCCAGGCCTTGCATTTTGCGGCCATACAGTTTAAAATTTATGTATCTAAAGCTCAGAGGCAGTATATGACACTACAATTTCAAATCTCATGCCAATTATATAATAAACGGAATCAGCGATGTTTTAATGATCTGATTTATACTCTCACTTGTCCAAAATTAGGTTTGAATGGCTTCTAAATTCGACTGCCGAGATCAACAATAATGCTTTATCAATCACACAGTCAAGTTCATTTACTGTTATTAGTTGACAGTACTCTATTCATTAATATAATGTGCTACCAGTATTTGTATATTACTTTGATCAATGTCAACTTTCAATTGTATTTGTTCATTTTTACACAATGTAAACTGATCGTATTGTATAGTGAACATTGAAAGTGTGATCAAATTTAGCATTTATTTGTAATCCATAACTTTCAAGAGATGAATAATTCAATGTTCAAATTTATAATTGTCAACATTTTCATGGCATAAGTTTTAACTTTATCCCTGATCCATCAACTTGGTGATTAGCTATTTGTTAAAAATCAAATTTTCAAAATTCTGTAAAATATTAGAATAGGTTGATACTGCAAGATCTTTTCTTGTGCGCACAAGATCTTTTCTTGTGATCACGAGGAACTATCTTGTGATCACAAGATCTTTTCTTGTCCGCATATGATCTTTTCTTGTGGCCACGAGAAACTCTCTCGTGAGCACAAGATCTTTTCTTGTGATCACAAGATCTTTTCTTGTGATCACAAGATCTTTTCTGTGATAACGAGAAACTATCTCGTGAGCTCAAGATCTTTTCTTGTGCTCTCAAGATCTTTTCTTGTGCGCACGAGAAACTATCTCGTGAGCACAAGATCTTTTCTTGTGCTCTCAAGATCTTTTCTTGTGCTCTCAAGATCTTTTCTTGTGCTCATCAAGATCTTTTCTTGTGCTCTCAAGATCTTTTCTTGTGCTCTCGAAATCTTTTCTTGTGCTCACACAAATCTTTTCTTGTGAGCACAAGATCTTTTCTTGTGCGCACAAGATCTTTTCTTGTGCTCACGAGAAACTATCTCGTGAGCACAAGATCTTTTCTTGTGCTCTCAAGATCTTTTCTTGTGCGCACAAGAAACTATCTCGTGAGCACAAGATCTTTTCTTGTGATCTCAAGATCTTTTCTTGTGCTCTCAAGATCTTTCTTGTGCTCACGAGAACTATTCTCGTGCTCTCAAGATCTTTCCTTGTGCTCTCAAGATCTTTTCTTGTGCTCTAAAATTTGTCATTTTACAAACAAAAGATTTACTAGTGATAATCTTTGCTAGTCTTGTTTGCTTATTTGTTATGCTATCCAAAGAAGTTTGTTTTTGATCACAGTTACCTTTCAATGGTCAGTATTTATAAACGATGACATGTGTTACAGCACTTAGCTTTTTTATTTCGATAACTCCAACAATGAAGCCAATAATTTCTTTTTGTTTACCTTCGATTTTACCAGATTTAACAGTATTCAATGACAATGTTCTGGTTGTTGGACTTTGCGATATGATGTTATTGTCCTTAGTATAACATTTGAGTATGTGTTGCATTTTCCCAAAACAAGAAATTAACACATTTGCTAGAGTAAACATTTTTACTCTTTCATATCTTAAATATGTGTACAATGTCCAGTGGTTCCCCGTGTGAAAGGTTCCAACTTTGACATTGTAATATTACGTTTACAGTTAGTGCCATTATTCTTCGGTGGGGCAAGTTGGTAATTACCTACCAATTTAGCTAGGGATATTGCAATATACCAAGGGAACTTCCTAAGCCAAACTCTGTTTCCTATCCTGAGCGGCAAGATGAGATCTAAACAAACACAGCGGGTAATGAGATTTTACAGCCAGCAATGGTGATCTGATAACTGGGATGAACCATTTTCATGTAGGTTCGTTAAAAGGGGACTGGATTGGGGAATGAAAACTACAAGGAATAAAACATGATCCTAAGAGATCATATCGTGCCTTGTCTTCTTTTTGATATATATTGCACATAACTAGGTTTGAAAAAGCTGCATGAAGTAACATCATTACAAAACATGGTATTTTGTACAAAAGTTTGAGATCACCCCATGTACATTAATCTTTCAAAAGCTGGTCTTTACTGTGTGGTTCACAGGAGTCTAATTCAAAAGCAATCAGCGACTCAAAAAATTCAACTTTACAGTCTGTCTTGAAAGCTCATCGAAATTCGAGACAGGATGACAAAATTGTACGAAGCTACATGAAGCTGAAACTATGATAAATATCGCTCAGAGAATAAATGCACCACAGACGGCACTTCAGCATGTCATCGCCCATCTCATTCTCAGTACCATTGCCCAAAACATCCTGGAAGGCCACAATCAAAAAGTTTGACATGACCTGCACAACTAGGTGCTTAATTTTTTGTGGGTGAAGAAACCTTTGATTGCAGCCGTTAAAATATTGACAAAATACTTTTTTCAGTAGAATACTTGTACTGTACCTAACCAGCCGGCAATCAGAACAGTGTTCAACATACTACACGATGAACTGAGCCACACATACAAAATCACTACCAAAGTTCCGTCTGACCAGCTAAATTACTGAAACATAAAGCGGACAGTGGAGTACATTATGGTTCATCCCGGTATCAGATCACCATTGGTGGCTGTAAATTTGTTACCCGCTGTGTTTGTTTAGATTTCATCTTGCTGCTGCAGATAGGAAAACAGAGTTTGGCTTAGGAAGTTCCTTGGTATATTGCAATATCCCTAGCTAAATTGGTAGGTAATTACCAACTTGCCCCACCGAAGAATAATGGCCTTGACTGTAACACATGTTTTCTTTAAAATAAAGAACGAGTTTTATGTGTTTACGTAGTGGCAAAGAACTAATTCATTTGCAATAATTATTTAGAGGATACAGTCTATCAACTGATCGGAAAGAAACCCATGCATTTATTTTTGGTTTGATATAATTTGAGGCGACCATAGTAGACACCTTAGTAGTGAATTTATTATCATGGTCACGGTATGCTGTAGATTAAAATGGCGGAAGACGAAAACTATATATCTTGGAAAGTTTGGCGATTACTGTTAATGCACGAAAACGAAAATTAAACTGACATCTGCAACAAAATCGGAACTCTAACTTTTGTACACGTTTCGTATGTTCGTTTGTCAGTACAGTGCAACGCAAGGTGTGAAACAAAGCAATAATTGACCAATATCCCAACAGACATCGCACACTGGAAGCTGTCACTTCTTTTGGTGTTTGCCGCAGTGCTTTGGTCCTCTTGCTCCACTCTATGGCATAATAAACTCAGTCTTAGTTCTCGTGAGCACAAGAAAAGATCTCGTGAGCACAAGAAAAGATCTCGTGAGCACAAGAAAAGATCTTGAGAGCACAAGAAAAGATCTTGTGATCACAAGAAAAGATCTCGTGAGCACAAGAAAAGATCTTGAGAGCACAAGAAAAGATCTTGAGAGCACAAGAAAAGATCTTGTGCTCACAAGAAAAGATCTCGTGAGCACAAGAAAAGATCTTGTGAGCACAAGAAAAGATCTTGTGATCACAAGAAAAGATCTTGTGAGCACAAGAAAAGATCTTGAGAGCACAAGAAAAGATCTTGAGAGCACAAGAAAAGATCTTGTGCTCACGAGATAGTTTCTCATGAGCACAAGAAAAGATCTCGTGAGCACAAGAAAAGATCTTGAGAGCACAAGAAAAGATCTTGAGAGCACAAGAAAAGATCTTGTGCTCACGAGATAGTATCTCGTGAGCACAACAAAAGATCTCGTGAGCACAAGAAAAGATCTTGTGAGCACAAGAAAAGATCTTGTGATCACAAGAAACTATCTCGTGAGCACAAGAAAAGATCTTGAGAGCACAAGAAAAGATCTTGTGCTCACGAGATAGTTTCTCATGAGCACAAGAAAAGATCTCGTGAGCACAAGAAAAGATCTTGAGAGCACAAGAAAAGATCTTGAGAGCACAAGAAAAGATCTTGTGCTCACGAGATAGTATCTCGTGAGCACAAGAAAAGATCTCGTGAGCACAAGAAAAGATCTTGTGATCACAAGAAAAGATCTCGTGCGCACAAGAAAAGATCTTGTGATCACAAGATAGTTTCTCGTGATCACAAGAAAAGATCTTGTGATCACAAGAAAAGATCTTGTGCGCACAAGAAAAGATCTCGTGCGCACGAGAAAAGATCTTGTGATCACAAGAAAGGATCTCGTGCGCACAAGAAAAGATCTTGTGATCACGAGATCTTTTCTTCTGCGCACGAGATAATTTCGTGTGATCTCAAGATAGTGTATCATTTGCTTATTATCTTTTCTTGTGTGCACAAGTCGAAATATTTTTCTATAATTTTACTACAGTTGGTCTTTTTGTCAAGGGATTATAGGCCTAGACAAAATTATGACAGAATAATTGACTTTTTACTTCATGTAAATTGAAAATCGAGAAATAACCATAATTAAGATTAAATTTGTTAGAGAGACAATTTCGACCATAATGTATCATCCTCACAGCAGTATCAACCTATTCTAATATTTTACAGAATTTTGAAAATTTGATTTTTACAAATGGCTAATCTCCTAGTTGATGGATCAGCGATAAAGTTAAAACTTAGGCTATAAAAATGTTGACATTACTAAACTTGAATATTGAATTATTCATTTCCTGAAAGTTATGAATTACAAATAAATGCTAAATTTGATCACACTTTCAATGTTCACTATACGATAAGATCATGTAACATTGTGTAAAAATGAACATATACAATTTAAAGTTGACATTGATCAAAGTAAAAGTAATATACAAATATTGGTAGCACATTATATTACTGAATAGAGTACTATCAACTAATAACAGTAATGTACTTGTGATTGATAAAGTATTATTGTTGATCTCGGCAAGTCGAATTTAGAAGCCATCCAAACCTAATTTTGGACAAGTGGGAGTATAAATCAGATCATTAAAACATCGCTGATTCCGTTTATTATATAATTGGCATGAGATTTGAAATTGTAGTGTCATATACTGCCTCTGAGCTTTAGATACATAAATTTTAAACTGTATGGCCGCAAAATGCAAGGCCTGGAATTTTACTCCCTAGGCCAACCACAAAAGCACGATAAATTATCTTGTGCTCACAAGAAACTATCTTGTGATCACAAGATCTTTTCTTGTGCTCGCGAGATAGTTTCTCGTGCTTACGAGAAAGATCTCGTGCGCACAAGAAAACATCTTGTGAGCACGAGAAACTATCTCGTAATCACAAGAAAAGATCTCGTGCATACGAGAAAAGATCTCGTGCGCACAAGAAAAGATCTTGTGATCACAAGAAAAGATCTTGTGCTCACGAGAAACTATCTCGTGAGCACAAGATAATTTTTTATTTTTTGCTTTCAAACATGTCCCTTACGGGCTTTCATATTCTGTCACCCAACGGCATCAATAAAAAGGACCGGTAAAAAAAGGACAGTTCTTATAGGTTTTCACATCCGCTTCACCTACAGCTAGGGAGTCCTTTCCTCATGTCTGTAAGTTGTTTGTTCTGGGGAGCCCTCCCTTCATTGTATTTCGCGCCATTGGCTTTGTACGATCCGGCCGGTCAACATCGCTACTTTTAGACTGAGTGTTCACTCGTCTTCTGTTTGTAAGTTCAAAACCTTTTTCTTCTCGTCTGTACAGATTGATTTTTAGCTATATTTCCTTTTATAAACCAACAACTCAGTTTTTCGAATAGTTTTTAAATGGTTTTACGCCAGTGCTGCTCATTTTCTTTTTTACTAGTCCCATATTTACTGTAATTTTGTTGTTTTTTAGATTCCTGATGAAGATTCCCTGTGTGGAATCGAAACGTCGAAGTTTTAGAAATAAACTCTATTTTGGAACAGAGTCTTGTTTTTTCATCCGCTCGATGTTTGTTCCCGAAAAGCGTCTCTTCGTCTGAGGTAAATTTCTAGGCCTATGACATCTTTGAAATAGTGTATAACTTTTTGGATGGTACGTGTAGACCGAGAGCTCGTCTGACATTTGCTCCATACACCAACGAACGTGTACGCCGTGTTCCTCGCTCACGCAACGGACGACTGGAAATGATTGACAAATTGCGCACTGCGTATTGGTATTCCTAAAGTAGTTCAAAAGTTTAAACGCGGAATCGTCATGGAAAACTTCTTTTACTTTGCAAAAAATAACGAATTATTGGCTTGTGCATGTGATAAGTATATTATTCCCTAATAATATCTTCGTTCAGCTCGGAAAATATTCGTGACGTAATAACCTTGTCACCGCTCGTCTTCGACTCGTGGTGACACGGTCATTACGTCACTCGTATTTTCCTTCGCTGAACGAAGAAAAATAGGGAATAATATCTATGTATTTCATCTGTGTCTCCTCTTCTGCCGTCCTTAGAGACTATAATTTATTTGCTAGACTTTCCCCTTATTGTTTGTGTCTAGTGTGCGCGCTTGTACCGAACACGAGACGCTCAGGCTAGATTTGAACTCAATACAGTGCCCGAGGAAATTCTCTCCTGAACTAAGTCAAGACTTTCATTTTGTATCTTCCTTCCGAAGCTCGTAATATGTCCATTTCGACGACTGGCTTCCATCACAGCGCCTTCACATTCAAATCACCCGCTGCTGTTGTGAGAAAGTAGCCGTTCCATGTTGAAAGCCGGGGTTGAAAACCGGGTCCCGTTGGAAATCGCAACAGAATATGCACACATCTACTTAGACGCAAAAAGGTTAGCAGAAATTCAGAGATGTATTGAAAACCATGCACCGTTGCTGTTTTATTGAGTAAGTTGTATGAGGGAAATTCGGCGAACTCTCAAACTCGGCGATACGTGAGCGGCCATTCTGTTTCGCAACTTCCTATATTTCTATTGCATAGCACAGCGGCCATCGCTGTCTATCGAACCACAGCCACTCGTGAGCTATTCAGCTCTTGGACTATTCGCCCCATAGACGAGTGTACAAAAGCGAGGGTTTTTTCTCGCTTATGTACACTCGTCTATGGGGCGAATAGTCCAAGAGCTGAATAGCTCACGAGTCGTGTGCTTATGTTCACACGTCTATGGGGCGAATAGTCCCAGAGCTGAATAGCTCACGAGTGACTGTGATCGAACCACAAACGACTGTGATTTGAATTCAGTAAATTTTCGATGGGATTCGAACTCACAAAGTATGGCATCCAGTCACCTAGCGAAGACATCGCAGTCGAGGAAAGTCCGTCGGCCAGACCACAGCCCCTCGGCCACTCCACAAACCCTAGTTATAAGCTAGCCTGCACACTTCAGTAACATTCAGGCAAGCCCTGGTGTAACAGATAGTTTATCAGTCCATTTACATGATTTATACTATGATTGACCAATCAGCGATAAAGGCCTATAGTTTATCAGGCCGAGTATAAATGTCTATTTACATGATTTACACTATGATTGACCAATCAGCGATAAAGGCCTATAGTTTATCAGGCCGAGTATAAATGTCTATTTACATGATTTATACTATGATTGACCAATCAGCGAACCTGCCGTCGCCAACGTCATGAATTATTAACCATGCGAACCTAGGTTCGTTGTAGCTGCAGCTATGGTGTTTTCAGACGGGATTCCTGCCTTTTACGGGCTGGTTTTGACTTTTACGATTTTAACCCCGCCACCACAGCTATGGAAAATGCGTAGAATAGCGTCCACGTTACGCCCGACAGCACCCTTATCGCAACTTTGTTCGGCGATATTTCGAAAAGTTTCCATCCAAATTACAAATTGCCAACACTCATCCACAACTCACCACGACCAGAAGTCCGCTTCCAGTATCATTGCTTTGGCTGCCAATCACCCCAGCGAAGGTGGAGCCTTGAAAGGGTCAGCTACCCGGATCGAGTGCGAGGCTGGCTAGAGGAAAATCGGAGAGTCTAGAACAGATCGAACCGCGAACGATAACAACCATGGTGGGATTAGTTGTGTCGCGGAGTTCGGGACTATTAGCTTTGTGTGTGTCTATTGTCAGTTTTAACACAGGTGAGGAGCTCTGGATAAAATAACGTATGTGTTATGAATGTGTATATGTGTGTGTGGCATGTGTAAATACAGTACAGTGTACGACACAGCATAGTGCTATTGGCATTGCCTATTCAAACCAACGTGGGCATCTCATCTCACGCGCTCTTCTTGTTGGTGCCCTTCGTATCCGTAGGTGCCGGGTTCGATTTTCCAATGCAAACTCTTGTCTTTTGCGAACGACCAAGCAGAACGTTAGTGGTCAGTGCTGCAGCGGATCACCGTCGGCCAACACGTGCGAGTCGCCTTGCAGGACCTTCTTCCGAGTTTGCCTGAAAAATTGCCAAGCCCAAATATCCACCGACGATGCGTGCATCTTCGGTGAAGCTGAAACGCCAGTTCTTGGTAATAACAGTTTCGTATTCCCGTATCGGACGCAGGCCTGTTTGCCAACCCCATCAGAATGCCGTTAGATTTCACATGGCCAGTAGTGTTATGGGTGGGTTGACAATTGTTTATGCGTTGACGAGTGTGTGTGTATATGTAGTATCGTAATATCACTTGAACTATTGCGAATCGCTATTTTGTAACGAATGTAAACTGATTGGACTGTCTATTTATTGATAGAATTTGCATCATGAGTGCAAACAAACCTTCATCCGTGGCCAGTGCTTCAGCCGCAGCAACGGTACAATCATTTCGCACAAATTTGACACAAATGCAGGCAAAACACGAAACCTTCATCGGAAACGTCAGCCACAAAGTGATGCATAAGCTGCATTTTGCACCGGCGTTTTGCCCATTTTCAACATGTGGTTTTGCATGGATAAATTTCACGTAACGCGCCCACACCGTTCGCAACGAAAGCAATGCAATTAATATTGCCAAATTGCGGACAATGTTCCAAACGTCTCGATTTTTCCGAAAAACTGTTATCTTTCGCTGTTCCTGGCCCGGTAAGCTGTTAAGTCACTTTTGTATACGTGTTGTCGTTTCAGGATACGTTTTCCCTCATCATCGAGGCTTTCAATAGCAATGCAGTCGTCCCAGCGGTTTCCTGATCCAGGTAGGTGTCTGTTCGTCGCATTTTGATGTACAAATTCACGCTTCATGGGTCCTCAGTACACTGTTAATCGCTTTTTCAAGGTCAAACTCCCATTATTTTACGAAAGAGTAGATCATACAATATGAACAAGTATTTGCTGGTGCGTTCGTTGATGACTTTGTCAAAGTTATTCCGGTGATAATCTGGTGACAGCGTCCACAGATTAGTAATTTACCCTTGCTTACTTTGGTGAATTAGGCAATCAAACTCTTCAGATAATAGACGCAACAAAGTGACAAAACTTCATGTAAGATTGTCAAAGGACAAATACGTGACACAGCGAAGGAGAAAAAGAAATCGTTACAAAACCAGTGCTAACATTAGACCACTGAGACTCCAAAGGTTGGCAGTATTCTTTATTGACAATACATATCATAGTCAAATGTATAAATCATACCCAGAAGAACCCTGTGCTGAGGCCAAGACATCCTTACCCCCGCCCCTGCCCCTGGGGACTGACATTTTGTACTGTTTTTCCAGGTGACGTCGCCTGACCTCCTCGGGCGACGCGATGATATCATACAAATGAGGGAACGCGGCAGGCAACCGTATTGCCTGCAAGTCGAGTTGCCTACCGCTTTGCTCGTCGCCCATAAAAGTACGACAATACGCATATTCCAAACTAAAAAGATTCTGAAGTATAGAAACTTATTCGATTCGAATGCTGCTCTATGGCGCGTAATGCATGCCACTGACCGAATTTTTCCGCTAGTCATCCACATTCGGCTTGGCGATTTCTGAACCCACTCACTGAATTATTCAAGTGGTCAGCGATTTCTTAACCCACTCACTTACATTCAAGTGGTTAGCGATTTCTAAACCCACTCACTTACATTCAAGTGGTCAGCGATTTCTGAACCCACTCACTTAGGGACCGTTCAGTTTTTACTGCCTGGGGGGGGGGGGGGCGGCAAAATCTTGTCGCCGGTGTTCAAAAAAATATAGACCCCCCTGCATTTTTCGTGAAAAAAGATGACCCCCCTTTGTCAGACGAAAAAATTTGATGACCCCCCCCCCCCCCCGGCTGAAAAATAACCAAAACCCATATGTCAAATTTACCCGCACGGTTTGGATTTGAACTCCGGTACGCAGCGCACTTTATCCGTGTAGCAGAGATGCCAGTGCACAAACTTCTCAGCCACATCCATGCAAACGTCTGTTAATTAGAACAACTGTAAGGCAATTTTTAACTTCATTTCCATGGACAACTTATGTCCATCACACTTTTATGCAAATGCCCCTTTTTGTCTCAGTGCTACCATTCAGGGTCGCGAGCATGTAAATGGTCTTTCAAAGATGAGATAGGCACTTAACCAGTTCTACTGTAATATGAGTTGGCTGCCGAAGACAGCCCGCTGCTTATTGTAGTGGGTTGGCAAAGTCCGGGCCTGCCGGTAAAGAGGGTCATGGGCCACACATCGATCATGGCCATTGCATGAAGTAAACCTATTTATTGTAGTGGGCCGCCATAGGCGGCCCGCCGGTAAAGAGGGTCGACCATGGCCATTGCATGAAATAAACCTAATCGGAGTTGGCCACCACAGGCGTCCGCCCCTTAAGAGGGACCTGGGCCTTTAGATAAAGTCAATTTATTGTAGTGGGCAAGGAGGGTCGATCATGGCCATGGCATAAAGTGAACTTTATTGTAGGTATTATGTTTTTGAAAATGTGGTGACCCCCCCTTTCCTACCATTGAAAAAGCGATGACCCCCCTTTGCGGATTCCAAAATTACAATACCCCCCCCCCCTGGATTTTGCCGGCCCCCCGGCCGTAAAAACTGAACTCTCTCTTACATTCAACTAGTTAGCGATTTCTGAACCCACTCACTGACATTCAAGTGGTTAGCGATTTCTGAACCGACTCGCTGAATTCTTCACGTGGTCAGCGATTTCTGAACCCACTCACTTACATTCAAATGGTCAGCGATTTCTGAACCCACTCACTTACATTCAACTAGTTAGCGATTTCTGAACCCACTCGCTGAGTTCTTCATGTGGTCAGCGATTTCTGAATCCACTCACTTACATTCAACTAGTTAGCGATTTCTGAACCCACTCGCTGAATTCGTATCTTCATGTGGTCAGCGATTTCTGAACCCACTCACTGAATCCTTCAAATGGTTAGCGATTTCTGAACCGGGTACCAGTCAACTCGCACTTTTTCTTACGATCATCGTGTCTATAGGCAAAAAATGCTTTACCGACGCGATGATCGTGTCAATAACATGGTTTATCTTACCTATCGACACGATCATCGTGTCAATAAGTGTGTCTGTTTTTTCTTATTGACACGATGATCGTGTGTATAGGAAGCATTTTCCGCCTATTTGCACGATGATCGTGAAATAAGCGGGAAAATCTTACAATTGACACGATCATGAACCTTTTTAACGATCATCAAACACAGCAAAAAACAGTAATGTTAATGCGTCGTCGGGCAAGCAAATTTACTTTAATGTGTATCCGCGCACTTGTCTTCCTTATAGCTAAAGGCATGATACTTTGTAAATTTAAGGTTCTGAATCTCCATCAAAGATCAGCGGACATTGTCAAAATGCAATGACTGTAACGAGAAGAGAAAAATTACAAAATAACGGAAAGAATGAAAGAGAAAAAAGAAGAAAAATTGTTCATTTGGAGTGGGATTCGAATACACCTGCTTGGGGGAGCATTCATCCGCACACCTCGTGTTGTTGTATGTTTGAAGCTGCAATTTTGTTTGTATATGTTCTCGAATTCATTTTAGGGGGGCAGTTTGAGTCTCGAAAACGTGAAAAATTGAGATCGCGAACACGATTTCATTGGTTGTTTATTATGAAACAGCGATAGGATTTTAGCAAGCGATGTCAGCAATTCAATTGTCAATTGAACACGTGGGTCCAAGGCTATATATGGAGAACACAATTTTTGTCACGAGAGGAAAGTCTTTTAACACGAAAGCCTTACATTTGAGGCCATTTGATAAAGCAAAATGGTGACATAAGTGTACAATTTGCATTCAATCGCAAGTTATCATGATTGTATCGATAAGGTGCTTTCTCTTGCTTACCAACACGATCATCGTTATTGTGGGCCTGCCTTATGCATGGACTGAATATTACGTCCATGCTTAGCGGTACGCAATAGCTCACTCCGAACGTCTCTAGACTACAGCCTAAGCAAATTGTGCAGATATATGTGTCATGAATTCTTTACTAAAAATTAGTAAACAACAGAATCAAACCAAGAGGTTAGTTTGCTGTTGGGCCGGGTGTGCACTGGGACGACTTTGCAGTGAGGCTGGCCGGGATCTCTCTTGTGTTGAACTTCTACCATGCCTGGCGCCATTAGCCTAATGTTGTGCTCGTATCTAGACGGTATTGTACTACGGTATTCCTTATGAGGATTAGATACCCGTTACGTTTGATATTATTGGAAATACTTTTAAATTTACTAAGTAAGACTTTTATACTGTATTCAAGATAAAATTTGTTCCTTCTGAGCATTTTTTGCTCACGTGTTTACACACGTGAGCATATGTCGCAGCGATGTCTGTCTGTCTGTCTGTCTGTCTGTCTGTCTGTCTGTTGGTCCGATATCTCAAAAACGGCTTATCAGATCAGAATCAAATCTGGTACATATATCCAGTTAGCAAATGGCAAGAACTGATTAGTTTTTGGTGGGTGTGGCTTGCATACTTTTTGCTCATTTGCATAATTAATGATTTTAGAAAAAACGGATATACATTAAAAACGACTACACACAATTTGATGAGATTTGCTACAAATGTTGATCACACCAAGATATATCAGCAGTGGGAACCATTAAGGGGTGATATGAAAGATAAATGCTAATTTGCATATTTAATGAACTTTCCTAACTAGGGATATATGTCTGATTTGACTCGATCAAAATTAACCAAACTTGGTATGTATATTAAAGATACTATGATTTAACATTATTGAAAGTCGTTAAGCGTTTTAATTTCAGCCAATTCCTAATTGCATATTTCATGAACTTTGTTAATAAGGGGTATATATTTGAAATGACTGGACCAAAGTTGATGAAACTTGCTACATGTATTGAAGCCACTATGATACAACATTTTTGAAAGTCATTAAGCATTTTTACTTGAGCCAATTCCGAATTTGCATATTTAATGAACTTTCCCAATTAGGGATATATATCAAAATTAACTTGATTGTAGTTGTTGAAACTTGCTATATACATCAAAGATACTGTGATATAACATTATTGAAAGTCAAAAGACATTTTTACTTCAGTCAAAACCTAATTTGAATATTAAATGAATTTTCATAATTAGGGATATTTATCTGAATTGACTTGATCAAAATTGATGAAACTTGCTATGTACATTAAAGACACTATAATACAATATTATTGAAAGTCGTTTAGCATTTTCTCTTCAGTCAATTCCTAATTTGCATATTTAATGATCTTTCCTAATTAGAGATATATATCTGAATTGACTTGACCAAAGTTGACAAAATTTGCTACACATATTGCAGATACCATGATACAACATTATTGACAATCATTAAGCATTTTTACTTAAGCCAATTCCTAATTTACATATTTAATGAACTTTGCTTATTAGGGATATATACCGGGATTTACTTGATCAAAGTTGGCAAAACATGCTATGTACATTGATGATTATACCAGGTACTAGGTTAAAACAATATCCAAGTCATTTCACATTTTCATGTCAGCTAATTTATAATTGCATATCTAATGAGCTTTCACAGCTCAGCATATATGGCTTGAAGGACTTGGCCAACGGTAATTACACTTGCTATATAAAGTGGTGATACAATAAGAGCAGTCAAATAACTTTAATATTTTTATTTCAGCTAATTACATATTTGTATACCTCATGACCTTTTAGAATTAATCGGCGGTGATAATTGTTCATTATGTTGATCATAATAATTTCAATGAAGTTAAAAACATGTGGCAAAGGTTCAAATTTACATATAACTTCAATATATAATGAAACACGTGAGCATTTTCAGTTCATATCTGGTCAATTACGGCAACGATATGCGAAGTTGATGGGCTGTACATGCATTGCCTATCCTGTACATACAGGGTAGCCCGGCCGCACACCAAACTTCGTTTGAGTAGACGGAGCAGAAGCAGTCCCGTCATTTATTTTCAACGAAATTTTCATAATACTGCATAATGGAAGAAACTACTAGTTCAATGATTACGATGGTGAAATATTGAATTTTTATTTATATATGTTTTCTCTCTCAATTCATTCAGCAAACTTGATCTCCGTACCGTCGGTCACAACGTGCTATGCAGTGCATGAAGCTTACAATCGACTGCCTCCATCGTTGGTTAAGTTGTTGAAGACGTTTGTTTGCACGGCTCATTATATTCGGAACAATCTGTGAACACTTACATATTTATATCTTTCCGGTATTTCGCCGAACTTTTGCGCGTCTTTAGCTGAGTCTCCAGTTTCGATTGACCAGACCTTTTCGAAGACAATAGATTTCTATGGACGCCACTGTAAAACAAATTAAAACTTGCGTCACAGTCCCTCTATCCATAGAGGGACTGTGCTTGCGTGGATGTGATTGAGCACGCGCGGTGGTGCATACGTTTCGTCTTGTGTGTCAAGAAAGCCTGACTTCTGGTCCGGACAAGAAGTCATTTTTCACTCCTTTTACTGTTAATTGTACACGTTTGTGAGGCGGCCTGGGCGTGCGAACCATGCGATTCAGTATCAAACAGTATTGTGGGTAAGCCACAATGGAAGGGGGTTCGTTTCACAGCAATGAGTGGGTGACGATACAAGACAATGACACTTGGCTGAACTGTAACTGGGAACGCACGTTTATTGACTGCAGTACTGTTACATGACTTACATGTGCTCTCTCGCTCACGCTCACGCTGACAGTGCCCAAAAATACATGGCATGCGTGCTTATATGCTATAGGCTCGGTAGGACAAAACAATTTTAGCGGGCTGCGTTGTGATTGGCTAGAATGGCCTAGTCCATAAAGTTTGTATCAGTTTCCCACAGGAACGCGTGTAATACTAGAACACTACTGGTTTGAACAGGAAATGACTGAATAACAATGTAAACAATAATAATAACATATTGCAATAAAATATAAATCAATAATGTAATTCACGACATACTCCCGGCCGCGAGAAAGAACTCCAAGATTATTGATTCTATATTTTTAACGATCATGGAAATATAACTCTGCAATGTTAGTAACACGAACACAATAATATCTGAGTGTTCAATGTTCACTGAAAACTTGAGTTCACTCAATGAGTTCAAGGGTTGCGAAAATCAACAAGTCCAATGTTTGATTTTCTGCATGGCTACTTCTGCAGCCTTGCGAGTCGGACGAGCGCGTTCAGTTTGTATGGCTTCATCCGTGTTGTTCTGTAGTTGAGTTGGGTCACCATCGATGGGGGGATTCCCTACTGGACGTGACGTCAGATCAGCTGTTGACGGGATTCCGCTAGTCTCCAACGGATACAGCTTTGTGACTGGGCGATTTGTTTTTCCCAGTTTGGTCTTGATTTCAACGGTGCGTACGATTCCGTCTTCACCGGGTAGTAGACGTGTAACTCTAGCTAAATGCCAGTTCACGCGTTTGTCCACGTCGCTGTGGATCAGTACGACGTCACCAACTTTCACAATGTTATGTTTGGTACCGTCCGTCGTATGTAAGTGTCGTTCTCTGAGAGCGGTTAAGTATTCCGTAGACCATCGTTTCCAGAATGTGCGTAGAAGCGATGATAAATGTTCACAACGACGGTTGAGATTACGAACATTCGGAGTATATTCCGTGGGGTCGCTAGGAGGTGCGTAAGGCAGTCCGGAAATGTTCCTTCCGTTGACTAGTTGTGACGGAGTTAGCGGTGTTAGATCATCAACGTGAGATGATACATAAGTCAGTGGACGATCATTTATAGAGGCTTCCACTTCTGTGAGTAGGGTTTCTAACTCGATGAATGTTACACATGATTTTCCAAGTACTTTCTTTATGGAGGTTTTGGTGATTCCTATCATACGCTCGTAAAATCCTCCAAACCATGGAGCACGTTTCGGGATAAATTTCCATACGGTGCGTCGATCTGCTAGCATAGTCTGTACTTCAGGGTTAGTCATGATTTCCTTCAGTTCATCTGCCGCTGATATGAAGTTCGTTGCATTATCAGAGATAAGTGTAGAAGGAGTTGAACGACGAGCTGCAAATCGGCGAAATGCGAGTATAAACGATGAAGCGGTCAGGTCAGGAACTAACTCAAGATGTACAGCACGAGTCACTGCGCAAGTGAATACTTATTAGGCATACATAAGCCTTAGATGCGTTGCTTGTGTTTGGGTTTCGGACGTAGAGAGCGCCGGTGTAATCGATGCCGGTTACATTGAAAGGTGGCACTTCGATCACGCGAAATCTAGGTAGAGGCGCGGTGAGAGGTTTGCAATATGCACGTCCGTCGACTCTCTTGCATGTAACGCATTTGTTCAGTTCGTTGTTTACGATGCGTCGAATCGAGGGTATCCAGTATCTTTCTCGCAGAGCGGTTATCGTTGACTGGGGACCGCTATGTTTCAAGCGAACGTGTGTATCGTGCACGATCATTCGTGTCAGGTGGTGTTCGCGAGGCAGCAAGATAGGATGTTTGGCGTAATAATCGAGTTTGGCATTGTGAAGACGTCCACCAGTGTGAAGCAAGCTATCTTCTCCAATAAAGAGTTTCAGCTGTTTACTCAAAGCTCCATATTTCTTGGTATTGTTCCTGAGCGAAGTGATAGTGTCCGCATAGTATTCGCGTTGGACGTGAGCAATCCATAGTAGTTCAGCGTTGTTGAGTTCGGTAGCTGATGGTAATGTTTGTTTGCATTTTTCCTTGTTCTTCAGCAGACGTACGAAGCGTAGGACGTAGGCAGATACGCGTAGCAAGTGGTTATAATCGCGGTATTGGTTGATGTCCATGGCATATTGTATACCGACAGGAATGTCATGCTTATCCTGGCATTTGTCTGTAGTGACGTCCGCAGTAGACGCGGTATCTTGTTTCGCGTAGGCAGTGGGTAGTGATCCGTGAACTGGTTCCACTGGAGGAGACGTTGCCAAGGATACGTGATTAGCTGTAATGTTCGCTTCAGATTCAGAATCAAACAGTTCACATACGGGCCAGCTATCGTTGTTTTCAGCCAAGCAGGGCCTTCCCACCATAGTGATGAGTTGCGTAGTTCATCAGGAGTAATTCCGCGAGTCAGTAAATCTGCGGGGTTGTGAGCTGTAGGGACGTACTTGTAGGTTTGCGTGAAGCTATTAATTTCCTTTACGCGATTTGTTGTGAATACGTCTGGTTTACCGCGCGCGTTAATCCAATGGAGCGCGATTTGTGAGTCTGACCACAACACGTTACGTAGAATGTTATACTTCGTTGATAGGGCTGAGGTAACGAATTTACTGAGTCTTGTAGCAATTACCGTGGCCATGAGTTCCAACCGGGGTAGCGTTAGTGATTGTTTGTTGATCGGCGCGACGCGCGTCTTTGCCATAACAAGCGTAGTGTGATCCCCTGATTTGATGTAGACGGCGCTTCCATAGGCCTTGTCGGATGCGTCGGCGAATGCGTGTATCTCAATGTCAGACTCTCAGTTTTTCGAGGAAAGTAGCGTCGTGCGATATCGATGCTGGTGACCTCCTTAAGGTCATTGGCGATTGTTGACCATGTGTCGCGTAATTCAGCAGAAATGGGGTGTCCCATCGGTGGTCGAGCTGCCATAGTTTCTGTATAAGTAGTTATGCACGAATATGTACAGGTGACAAGAGTCCGAGTGGGTCATACAAACTGGCTGAATAGCTGACAACGTTGCGTTTCGTAGTAAGCGAGCCGATTGAGGCGAATCGAGCTGTTTGAAATGGAGCGAGTCTCTGTTGGCGTCCCATTTCATACCGAGTGTTCCGGTAGTACAAGAACTTTTCAATTTGTTGTCTTTGGCGGCGATTTGTCGAATAGATGGGTCGTTCGAGCACCATGATCGAAGATTAAAACCGCGAGTAGCGAATAGTTTGTTCGCGTCTTCATAGAATTGTGAGGCTTCAGAGGTATCGCGACATCCGGTTATGACGTCATCCACGTACATATCGTCGCGTAGATTGTTAGCAGTTGCAGCTGGCAAGTCGGTATTGTCATCTACCAATGTTTTGACTGTTGCGTTCAGGATGAATGGCTACATTTTGCTCCAAATAGCACAGAACTGAACTGATACGTTACAAAGTCACTGTTTACGTCGTTCACATCTGATAGCCATAAGAACTTGGTGTATTTGCGATCATCGGGGTGCAAGGCGTATTTGTAAGAAAGCTTTCTCAATATCGCTTGTCAATGCGACCGGATTAGAGCGAAAGCGTAGTAAGATCGCTGTTAGATCGTTGAGAAGTGATGGACCGGTATCGAGGCAGTCGTTTAAGCTGGGTTGACCTGCCCACCTGTTGCACTGCAATCGTAGACGACGCGTATTGGCGTAGTGTCGCTGTCGCGTTTCACGGCTCTGTGCGGAAGATAATGTCCTTCTGTGTTATCATCTTCATTCACTTGTTCGATGTAGTTAGACTCCAGCTGTTCCGAGATGATTCTATCGTATATGTAAACAATGTCACGGGGTAATTTCTGGATCATGTGACGTGTTCTGTTGTGAGCAATGTTATAGTTCGTGGGTAGTGGATCATGACTCGATTTCCAAGGCAGTTTGACTATGAATCTGTTGTTTTCTTCGGTCAAACCATTTGTAGCGTATTGTTTGAATTGTTCGTCGGACGTAGAGTTCTCTAGGGACTGTTCATTGTATCGCGAATCCCAATTGATTCCAGATCCCAGTACGAAGCGACGTTTTTGTCCAGAAGTTCGTCGTCAGGAGACAGGGTAGTGATGTGAAATGTCTGTGCTTGAGCCGAACGCGGTTTTCCGTGACGTAGTGGTCCAGATAGTAGAAATCAAATGATGAACTCACAGCTGTTGGTCCCGGTCCACGAACAACGCGATTACCGATGAAATCCCAATAACGATCTGCACCGATTAATATGTCGATCGATATCACAGACTCGTCAGAAATGGGATGTGCGAGTGGGAGTCCTTGCAAGTATCGTAGATTCGCGATTTCAGAAGTTACATTATTGTCCAAATTGTCCGATATTTCCTCTACGCACAAGAGGTCGATGAGTACGCGTTTGCCGTATCGCGTGTGTAGTTGTAGTGATGTGGTAGGAACGGACGTGTAGTCGGCTTGCGAGTTGTTGAACGATTTCAGCTTCAAAAGTTCAGTGTTACTGTACATTTGCGTTGAGTGATTTGGCAAATCGCTTGGTAACGAATGATCGGTCGGCGCCTTCATCGAATAGTACGTTGGCGATGGCTTCTTTACCTCTGTAACTGGCGCGGATTTTTGCAGTCTTCAACAGTATGCGGCGAGGAGGAGACGGGTGTTTTGTAGAGGTCGAATCACGTGACGCGTGTGTGAAGTTGACGCTCGCCTGGTTAGCTTTTGAGTCCGAGTTTGGAGAGCTTGAACGTACCTTGCTGTCATCATGTAGGGCGGTATGATGTCGCTGTTTACACACACGGCAAGTGAATCTGGATTTACAATAGTTCGCAGAATGTTTACCTAGACAGTTGAAGCATAAGTGATCGCGTTTGACAATTTCCAGTCTCTGACTTGGTTCGGAGATCTTGATACAATTGTTCGGAGAATGTTGTCCGCTACAGAACGCGCATTTTCTTTGAGTAGGTGGCGATCGTTTCGCGGGAGTAGTAGTATGCGATTTCCGGCGGTTAAATCCAGTGGTAGCGTGGTTAGATCCGCGAGCAGTTTTGTGTAGAACGCAGAAACCGTAGGGGTAGTATCTCCATCAACCGTAGACAAATCCGAGAGTTTACTTCCGACTGATAATACGCGAATTTCCTTGGTCATGGCTTTGGTTAATTCCGATAGAGTCCACGAATCGTCGTCGCGACCGCGTGCAAGTTGCATTTGGAATTCCTTAGGTAATTTCTCGAGCAGCATCGGGATGAGTAGCTCGCCGAAGTCGTTTTCATTCTTTCCCATGACGTTGAGTTCGCGAATCGTGGTTTCCAGTTCATCGTGAAATTGTCGCAAACTTTCTGGATTGTTCGAAGGGGGTGGTTGTTCCCACAAATATCTCATATGTGCATTGATAATGAGTTGAGTTCGACCATACCTCTCTTTCAGTAGTTTGACAGCGGTAGCGTAATTTGCGTTGGTGGTCGCGAATCCATCGATAGTACGTTTGGCTTCACCTCCGAGGAAACTGCGCAAGTATACGAATTTCTGCACGTCTGACAAATGTTCGTTGTCATCGATGGCGGACCGGAAGTTATCGAAAAATTGATTCCACTGTCTGTAGTCTCCATAGAAGATCGGGATTTCCAATTTTGGTAGTTGTATAGTCTTGTATGGAGTAGCTGGTCGATTTTGTTGAGTGGGAATCGGTTGTTGCGAGGTATCAATGGTGTTGACTTGTTGTGCGGTGGTGGTACGTACCTGTTCAGCAGCTTTGATTGTGTCAATGAATACGGCGACGCTTGAGCATCGGGCGGAGATAGCTCGTTCGAGATCGGCGGTAGTTCCGAATTCTGCATGAGAAATGTCTAATTGATCGTACAGTTCTTGACAGACAGTCAGTAGGATTTCAAGTTTCCGATCGAGTGTGGGTTTCCCAGTGATGATTTCGTGGTAATCCTTTGATTTGGTTGTGGTAGTGTCATGTCGTCTGATGAGATCTTCTATCGGTTCCAGATGTCCGATGAGAAGGAATTTTGCCTTTTCTCGTCTTTTCAGTAGAGCTTGTAAAGTCGGCATGGTTGGCTGTGATCCTGGTCTCGGCACCAAATTGTGGGTGAGCCACAATGGAAGGGGGTTCGTTTCACAGCAATGAGTGGGTGACGATACAAGACAATGACACTTGGCTGAACTGTAACTGGGAACGCACGTTTATTGACTGCAGTACTGTTACATGACTTACATGTGCTCTCTCGCTCACGCTCACGCTGACAGTGCCCAAAAATACATGGCATGCGTGCTTATATGCTATAGGCTCGGTAGGACAAACAATTTTAGCGGGCTGCGTTGTGATTGGCTAGAATGGCCTGGTCCATAAAGTTTGTATCAGTTTCCCACAGGAACGCGTGTAATACTAGAACACTACTGGTTTGAACAGGAAATGACTGAATAACAATGTAAACAATAATAATAACATATTGCAATAAAATATAAATCAATAATGTAATTCACGACAAGTATCTTTACTCAGTAAGATTCATTTCCGGGTCACATCTTACAAGCTTTAGTAAAGACCCCCTAGCGTAATGGTCAGCCACCTTCAGAATCCGTGAGTGAATTTGACGGGTCTCTTTTTGAGTGACGCGGATTATGATAGAAAATATATTAAGTCTGCTAGGGTGCCTAGAGGAATGAAGGCGAGTAGTTAAAGGATTCGTGAGTTGGTTATTAAGCAATCGCTGACCACTTGAAGGATTCAGCGAGTGAGTTCAGAAATCGCTAACCACTTGAATGTAAGTGAGTGGATTCCAGAAATCGCTAACTAGTTGAAGGATTCAGCGAGTGGGTTCAGAAATCGCTGACCACATGAAGAATTCAGTGAGTGGGTTCAGAAATCGCTGACCACATGAAGAATTCAGCGAGTGGGTTCAGAAATCGCTAACTACTTGAATGTAAGTGAGTGGGTTCAGAAATCGCTGACCACGTGAAGGATGCAGTAAGTGAGTTCAGAAATCGTAACCACTTGAATAATTCAGTGAGTGGGTTCAGAAATTGCCAAGTCGAATGTGGATGACTAGTGGAAACATTCGGTCAGTGGTGTAAGAAAACGGATGTTAATTTTGGCATGCATTACGCGCCATAGCTGCTCACTTTGTAGAGAGATCACATCCGAGGCAACGGTCTCTACGTGGGAGTACGTTTGTCTTGTCATTGTCGCTTCTAAATCACTGCTCATGTTCTACAGATGATCGTAGCAGATGATCATCAAAACTAAACGCTTAGCTAAAATTTTACGTACGTCTGCAATCTGCCTCGTGCGACTTTGTGTGCCGTCTTTTGTCGGCAATTTCTCCAATATGATTGAGACCAACTGTTCCTTTACCCTAAGACTCCTTTGGGCGTGTGTTGTAAGACACAGATCCCAAACAATACACAGAAAAAGTCGTCCTAGGCTAGAACTTCGCAGCAACTGGCTCCCATCATATATTATTGGAGAAATGCCGAAAAACAAGAGAGCAAATACCGGTCTGGGCATCAAGAAAACGTGAGGATTGAGAGTTCGGTGGGATAACGACGGAAGACCTAGCGAAGACTGAACATAGTATATATACATTCGTGGTTCATTCGAAACTTGTGACCCAGCTCTAGTGACACAGCTAAACACGGTGTTCGTTCCTCGGTGTAGCGATACGATGACGCATAGGGTGGCAACCTTTTGACTACGAACACAAGAAATTATATTTTTTTACAAATAAGGCGCGTGCGCCCGGTGCGTATACGTGCAGGAATTTTTATGAAAAAGTTGAGCCGTGGTGGGTCACGTCCGCTGTCCCACCCTCACTGCACTTCCTAGCCATGAACATGTGCCATTTTGATGTTTAAAATATATATCGAAGGTCTTGTCTGGAATTTGGCGCCCACCTTCAAATGACACAGCACTGTCATAGACCTGATCATTATCAATGAGAGTTCCCTGTAAATATTGCATAAATTTCGTCACATGTGTGAGCTTCACACCATACGCAACGTTGTTCCTCTATTGTATCTTTTGTCAACTGCAAATTTGTAAGATAACTAAAATAAATTGGACAGTCTGAGTTTGTCAGCCTCTATGTACTCCAAATTTAGCCTTGCTGGTCTCCTATGAATCAATCAAGTGCAATCACAAGTCAGTGTAAGTAAACCAACATTCATAAGAGAATTGTAGTCACAGAAAATGAAAAGCTTTTTGTCTGATGATACAACAATTATTCAAGTAGATCACACAAACCTCTTGCTAGATACGGCTTTCTTTCTTTCTTTCTTTTCTTGGAGTTCCCTTTCTTTCTTTCTTCTTTCTTTCTTTCTTTCTTTCTTTCTTTAGTGACTTGAGCTAAAATTTACGTTTTATTTTTCATTCCACCAGCCAATCCTCAATGGTACAAATGGCCAACTGATGCAAAAGTGACAACAGGGAATGACGTATGTCTACATTGTTGGTTCGAAAGCTTGGATAAAAAATGGCCCTAAACCGAGGTGGCAACTTAAAAGAAATGGTAAAACACAAATTGTATCGAAGGGCGAGCACTCATTCTTTCCGCAGTGTGAGGTCTTCGGCAACTTCTCCGCGGGAGAATATAACCTCCTGATAAGAACGTGACGTCAGAATATGAAGTTCTTGGCAGTGTCTTCAAATTCAAGCAAAACCCCACACTCGATTTGCTATCTTGACCGTGAAAGGTAAATGTTTTATATTTCTCATCGCTATCTAAGTTAAGCTCTGTAATGGCTTAATACGTGAACCATTTTAATGTGCTCGCGCACTTGGTTCTCAAATCAAGACATCTTTTGAGATGAGAGAATTTGAAAATTTTAAACACCATAAATGACATATCTGTCGTATTACTTCATCCAGCCAATCCTGAATGGCAGACTATTCCAGAAGATGTAAATGTCACCAGGGGTGAAGAAGTAGTTCTATTCTGTCGGTTGGATGGCCTGGACGAAGACGATCCGAAACCGAGATGGGAACAACCAGAAATGGGGAAACACGTAAGGTATCAGAGGGCGACAAGGCATTCCTTCCAAACTGTCAGGTCTTCGGCAATTTCTCCATCGGCGAATACAACCTACTGATAAAAACTGTTACGTCAGAAGATGAAGGAACTTGGAGATGTAGCCATGACAAAGCTAATCCACGATCACAAAGTTGTTTCGTGACAGTTGAAGGTATTGTTTAGCTTCTTTCATTGTATTAATGTTAGTCTTTGAAGGAAGAGAAAATATCAAAAACACGATGAAAAAAATAAAAGACAAATTCAAAACTTCTGAAAGATTAATTGAAAAACGACTCAACCTAACGTTCTTCTAATAGAATTAATTCTCCTTCTACTTTGCCTTGAATTTTCATTCATGAAACTCTTCGATTTCATATTTGTACGTTTGTTTCCCGGAACTGGACGAAAGTTTAAATGTGAAGCGAAAGGAAACACTTGTTTGGATTTCATATTTTGTGAAAAATATGTTGTTTCAGGAACACCTACTGCTTCACTTGGCGTTGGTAGCACTTTGACTCATATTAGAGAATATATTATAGCAAGATCATACAGTTTCGTGTAATTCATCCTTAATTTAACAATGTGTTTGTCGGGCGGGTGCTTACCCTTATTCCAACAAAAGACGATTCAAAGGTCACATCATTGTTTTTTCTTATTATTTCAGAGGTTGTTGGAGAAGAATCAAGTGACAAGACGGCTACCATCGTCGGTGTGATAGCTTTTCTGTTTGTGATTATTAGCATTATTATATTAATAGTTTGCATCACAAAATATTGTAGACGAAACCCGCAAGGGAAACGACATTTGAGCACATGGTGACGTCATTATGAGCAAGTGAGCAAGGTGTAACAGGTTGGCTCTCCAAATTTACCATTTTTTCACAGTGTTTACAGGTCCCTTCATCATCAAAACTTTCTTGTTTGTAAAAATAAGCTTACAAGTACTGCTGTAGGCATATTTTAAACTGGGGTTGGAAACGTTGGAGTCTGTTCACCCTTTATACAGGAAAATGTTGGAAAATGGTAAATCTTGACGCCCTCGTCAAGGAGACAATTTTAACTGCCAGCCTACTAATTTCGCTGCCTATATTATTAGGTACCGTTTAGTGATATGAAAACCCCAATCCTTGTCTAAATCTTTTTTGCAAAAGTTGATTTATATTAATATTTGGAACAACTGTTTCTGGTCATTTTGTGGTTTGCGTTGAAGCGTTAGCAATACGGTACTAGACATACTTGAAATTGAGTTGGTGTAACTATAGCCAAGGTGTAACTGGTGTAACTATAGCCAAGGCGGCAGTACTATCATTCAAATAACAAAAATATTAAAAACAAAAGTAGTCAAAACTTCATCAAAATTCGTGAAATTTTCAAAGAATGTTTTCCTGACTCTCAGCCTGTGATTACGTCCTGCAAGACGACGACAAATTATATTTCTTGATTTGAAAACCGAGGTTTTTGCTCGGTATAATGAAAGTGGCAACACATACTAACTAAGGCTATTTGGCAGAGTGGTTTTGACTGCGATGCGATGTATTTGCTAAGTGACAAGGTGCCTAATCTGATCGAAAAAAAATCTACAGAATTGTTATCCGAAGTAGGGATGGTGCCCTCACCGAATACACTGTAATGATGGATGTACACATTTTACGGAATATTATTACAGCGATTTGATTTCCTTTGATGACGAGGTTATTCACGTAAGACGGATTTCGTTTGCTTTCTCTCTTCATATATATATTGGCCAGTTAGCGGTATTTCCTGATAAGAGATGTTGAATTGTAATACACGGTGGAGAATCCGGGTGTAACATTAGAGCAAGATTTTAGCGTAGATAGATTACACCAAAGGTAGACGTCATCCTCAGTAATGGTAACTCATAGCCCAGATTTATTTGAACAAGTGTAGCCGAAGTTGAGAACGAATCAAACTCGAATTCTTTTTTTAGCGATTCATGCATTTGTTGACGTAAAGAGGTGTTTTGTGGTACAATAAATAGAGTTAAAACAGGAAAAAATATCTCTGACTATTATATATACAGATTATAAGATGATAATTTTACGAAATCATGAGTCAAAATCGCATTTAAATTAATTTGCATCGTGAAGTAATGGCGTTGACATCTGTGGTACATTTTAGACTTTCTGAGAAATAGATTCTGATAAAGTATTTTTAAAGTGTTTGTTCACTTCCTGCTTTTCACCTTCAAGAAGTGTACCCTTTCTTCAGGGCAGAGCAATACACTGTATCCGTCATGTTACATCTGGTTGCTTCTAAAATTATTTTGGTTTGTTTTATTGTTAATCATTGCCTATATTGTTTTAATATATGTACATATATATTTATGTCCCTTTAAATTAGATATATGTACATGTACAATGTGTTTATATATATATATATATATATATATATATATATATATATATTATATATGTGTGTGTGTGTGTGTGTGTGTGTGTGTATACATATATTGCATTGAGAGAGAGAGAGAGAGAGAGAGAGAGAGAGAGAGAGAGAGAGAGAATATTACAAAGAAAACAAAGCATATGATGTCCCAGTGGAAAATATTCAGTACTATGCATTATATTGGACTACTCTGTTGTTTCTGTGAAGATTCCAATGCATGTATGCACGACATACAGTGTCTTTGTTTTACGGGCATGAGGGCGCCATTTCATGTTTGGGCAAACGTTTATTTATCTTGCTCAAGATTGCACATGCAGTCCCAGTGGACAGTTTATGATACTTGTATACATTCCCACGACAATATTTTAGTTGGAAGTAAAATCACAAAAATAATGCTCAAAGATACAGCTATTGGGCCTTTAAGGAACTTGACCTTACACGTGTGTACAAGGAACTGTATACTGTTTGCGATGCAGGTACCGATTTTCCGACGAAATTGAGGCCTTGTCAAAAACAAGGCGGTATAAGTTTTTAACAGAGACTGCACTCGGTCTGTTACACTCAATAAAGTGATAATTGGATAGCACCGGAGTAAAGATTCATAACTAGAGAAGGGCAGACTACAGTGTGAACAAGTTTCTTTATAAGGAAATGCAGACTACTTCCGAAGTTACTGGATAATATACTGAAATACTGAACAAACATGACTCCGCTTGATTATTTTTGTCAATGTATGACATTTATTCGTGAAAAAATAGACTGAGTATCAGTCAAAAATACTGACAGTATTATAGATAGAAAGCAAATTTTTCTCTGTTCATCATACCTGGCGATTACTTAATACATTATAGCATAGACAGTAGAAGTGACTGTCTATACTTATAGTCATTCAAAACTCAAATCTTTTTGAAGTTCCTAGACAAACAAGGTAATTAAAACCTGCAGTAAATACAATTTCCGATAGGAAATGTGGCACACACAGGTGTCTAACATAGACATTCAACTTGTGACCTGTTTCTGTCCGCTGCTGATTACACTTATTATTTGCACTGAAGTAAATTAATTCCATAGAACTGGCCTTGTCAGTCCGTTCAAAAGAATGCTGTGAACTGAAAAACTGATTTGGATACCAAAATTTCACTTCTTCTTGCCACAAATATCTGCCCTCTCGAATATGTTCTGGGATAGGGCGCCTCTTTCACCATCGGTGCTGTACTCCCTATCTGGAGTAATATGATTTCTTGTTCTACTTTAGTAAAGATAATAGGCAGTACTACAAAACTCATCGAATGATTGGTACTTAGACAGCAACTCTGATTGATAGAATTAAAATTTACACTTGAAAAAGTCAATGAATTACATGGCACACATTACTACATGGAAGCTTACGTCGGGAAAACACGATTGGTGATTAATTTGGTAATTCTTTACGATTTAAATTTTGTGCGACGTTTTCGGGTCACGTGATGCTGTTCATCGTCGAAGTCACGTTCAGATAAGTGTATGGAAAGTCAGGTGCCCGGGGACGACTGTCTATGATCAGTGAACGCCCTGTAGCTTGAAGGTGGCGCGTGTCACTGGTCAATTAGCATGTGCACGTATGTGTTTTTGCCCCGACATCACAGAGAGTCTGAGATATTTTACACTTCGACGATCAGATCTGTGATTTGCATCAAGCTATATTAAACACATATTGCTTTGTACGGGTCTCTTGATTTTTAGATGCATGTAAAATTATCGTTTGTAGTCAATCTTTGATCGGTATCGTTTGACATACCAAAACATCAGTAAATTACCACATTTTGGCAGGTTATGGCTCGCTAGGATTGTGCATTGAAGTAACGTGTTGTGACCCGGACGCCGTTGAAGTTTTGTGCAGTTATACACACTACACATAATGATAGACCTAAGTGTACCTACATTTTCGGTAACTGAAGTTTGGAAGACAATTACAGTAAATTAAATGATTTCCTTAATTTAGCGCAAAATGATTGTGTAACAACTGCTTCGATTGACACATTTGACCATGAATTTAAAGTATTTCCCCCCTTCTCATCAAGTTGTGTTATATGGCAATATCCCATTGTTCCCAACTCTTGATTCCATTTGCATACCTGATGGTGATTTCTACGTGAAGTTTACACATCACTGTACCACACTTAGTAGCGGTTAATAAGCTGTAGTTCAGTTTCATAGAAACTAATAAAAGCTCACTCTTACCGACCTAAACGAAACTCTAATGTCTGGTTTTGTAACAGATGAGGTCGCCCCCTGGTTAACCTCAAGAACATCTCAACTGCTGCCGTATGCTTCCTTCTGTCTTGCAAAAATTTTTCGGGCTTCCTCGAAAATTTTTAGATCAAAATAAAGAGCCTCTTGCACTTCTGGATCGTTGATCAGCTGTTGTTTGAGTGAGTTGACAATGCTTTGGCGTTCCTTGCCGCCGCCCTCCCCCTCAGCGTCATACGGGTGATAGTTTAGCACACTGTCCTGGCACTGTGAGAAGGGTAGTTGGAAGGCGCCCTCTAGCATGCTGAGAAATTTGTTGTATTCGTCAATGATACCGATGACAGCGAACCAATCCTCCAAGTGATCCAGCACATACCGTAAAACTTTCATTTTGTCGACCTTGTTCATAATTTGGCTGAGTATAAGTTCGTTTCTGTACCAGCAAGGTATGTCGGCTGGCTGTTCGGTCATACCTTTCCTCAAACGCAGAGTTTCTATCACGTTGTCTGACTGTTGCTTGCAGAATTCGAAGTTGTAGAGCAACTGCCTAAAGAAGAAACTGCCCTGGAAGACAGCCCATTGCGTCACTGACACCTGATTTGCGTCATAGATTTGGCAGTGCAATTCGTTGCGCACTTTACAGTACTCGTATGAAGATATCAGTCGCTCATAGGGATCTCGCAACACCGTTACGTACGCACACGGGTTTTTGGCGTAGTTGCAAGTCTGAAACGAGTGCCCACCCGAGTGGAATTTTACAAGATCATGGCGACCCATCTTAGACATCCTCGTGTAGTAATCGCCAGAATTAATATCACAAACAACGGCCATGTTTCGAAAGTGAAATTCCTTTGCTATGTTTTCCATGCAAAGTTTTAAAGTGCTGCCCCCAGACTTTTGGTTGTGGACAAATACCACAGAAGACTGTGAATAGTTTGACTTATTAATTCCCTGTGTAACTCTCCCTTTAGTGTAAAAATTTGGCAGAAAGTTGTTGCGGACTACCCATGGAAACCGTTTGGCCACATATATGTTGTTGGAATCAGTGGATTCACTTTGTCTAAGCTGGTCGAGGAATCGGTCGGCCGCAATTGCGTTGAAGACTAAACCCTGATGAAAAATTTGTGATTGTTTTCGCTCACTTATGTTCTTTCCTCCATTGATCTGATTGGTCGACTGCTGCTGAGATGGGTGCTGGGATTGTTGTTTGAGGGACTGCGGCATACCATTATTTTGGGGCGGTTTTTGCGGCAGGTTGTTGGTATTACCCTGTTGCGGAACATTTGACAATTTTGTGTCCTCGGGTTGTCCTCGTGGCAACTGCATCACACCTTGAACTTGTTGCAGTTGAACTTGACCCTGTAATTGTCTCTGCTGTGGAGGCATATCTTTCATCTGTGATTGTCTCTGCGGTTGGTCATATACTTGTTTATACGATAACGACCCCGCTCCTTGCTGTTGTTGAACTTGTACATATTGATTGACTTCTGGTTGTGTTTTTGGTGGCTGAATATTTCCAATTTCCTGCCTTTGGACATTTGGAAGGAACTTTAGATCCTCCTGAGGCGGTTGCATTGCGTGCGCCACCTGTGCATAGTGGCTACTTTTCTTTTGTTTTTCTATGTCCTGCAACGGCTGCGGGGCATCTCCTTTTTGTTGGTCGGCATCGTCGATGGTTAGAGCTTTCTTCTGATGTCCGTGTGACTGCAATCTGTATCTGCAGAATCAAATATATGCAGTGAAAGAACTTTTCAAAGGAAATTCACAGATCTAAACTCACCGTACAGCAGTTTGTCTAAGTAAGTATATGAGCAGTGTAAGCATCAATGAAGCACTCCAGGACAAACGTCGAGAACAACAATAATTGCACTTAGGCCACGTTCAAAAAATGGTGAGGGAGCGATGGATAAATTCAGGGGGATTCGAAAATTCTTGGGTTAGTCGAGGGGGGACTTGAAAGTTTTGCTCTGCCTATGGGGGACCTGAAAATATTTTGGCTCCCAACATTTTTATATCGTCCAGTGGTTCTAATGTTAGTAATACAATGTAATTAAACAAAATCTAGAACTGTTTTGTCGCATTTTATGACTTTAATCTCGAAAAAATCTAAAAATGTATGAATGCCATTACATTTTCGTAAAAACAACAAGTTGGCCTTGTAATGGGACAGGAGTTGCAACTGTTGATATTTTTTTTCAATATTTCTATGCAATGTATCAAATACAGTTTCTTGGTGTCTCTCTACAGCATGCTGAAAAACACAATATTCAGTTTGTCAACAAAGTCCGTTTGTCTAAATAGAAGTGATAATTGAATTAGAGTT
Source organism: Ptychodera flava (assembly GCF_041260155.1). NCBI lineage: Eukaryota > Metazoa > Hemichordata > Enteropneusta > Ptychoderidae > Ptychodera > Ptychodera flava. The sequence goes on along the minus strand of NC_091938.1, from coordinate 15,527,944 downwards.
CAGACTGAAAGTTATTTGTCAATGATACAAATGCACGGTACACGTAGGCTGTGTTGGCAAGCTGAATACTGGACAGCTCAATATGCTGTAGGGAGTAGAACAAGAACGCAGTTGTATAAACTGAACAAAAATATTGTAAAAATACAAAGTTAATATAGCTACTGCCCTGCTACTGCCTACGGGCAGTGTCACTGTCACTGCATACCGGCAGTGATAGTGATAGCGCTGATGTCTAATGTAGTTTAAGAAGAGTTTGGTCATAGGACACTCAAATGACAGTGAAACATACATGTACTTGTAAACAAGATCAGGCCAGAGAGCAACACATAGAAGACTAGGAGACTTAACAATTACCATGGATTTTTGAATTCTGGCATACGAGAATAATCAAATATAAGAGAAAAAAGATAGGGTCACCATGCTTGATATTAAACAAATCTACAATGAAAAGTCCCAGTTTTTCTCAAATCACTTAAAATCAATATATAAAACCATTCATTTCAAGTTCATGCAGTCTCGCTCCAGGGGGACTTGTCTCCGATGCAGTGAATGAAATTATCACATCTCATCGTACAATAACACAAAAGTAAACCTTTGAACCGTAAAGACTCTAATTTAAATGAAAAAAATTGTGACTTAATGAAATCATTTATTTTTTACCAAATTTGCCATTATTACACCTAAAATTTCTGAGATGAAAACATTTATTTGATGGAATACTTTAAGCTTCCAGTATTGTCAATTTTGTAAAACATTTATAAGTAGCATCTAAGTTGTATATGTCTTGTACTTGTGTAAAAAAATATTTTTTCGGTAGGTCACTGTGTTCCGTTTTTCACATTTTGGCAAAATGTAGCCAGGAATTCACAATTTGCATACTCTCACATGATTGTCATTTTGCGTGTTTTTCAGGTGGTGCCATTGACTTGGCCAGAGTTGGATAAACTCAAGTCGGCTTAGACTGATAAATCCAAAAAGTCCACTGATGCATTTAAAAATGAATCAATTTAAGAACTTGCCCTAGGTATATGGCTCTACAACCTGCTGATAAGAGGTAGTGTCGAACATCTGCGTGCAGAACTAGTCTAAGCAATACATGGTTATTTTTACTCTGCGTGCATTCCTAATAAATATGCGGCTATATGATAATTTGGGGGACTTGAAAAATTTTGATCATATAGACGAAAGTTTTGAGGGTATTGAGGGGGGATCTGGAAAAAGTAAGATTTCACTCGCGATTACTCCAACCCCCCACCCACCATTTTTTTTGAACGCAGCCTAAGTCATTACACTTGTGGCGATGATAATGTATTTGATGAAACGAGGATGAGCAGAAGCATGATAATGAGGATGCTGTTGCTGTAAATGACGACGTCGTCGACGACGACGACGACGACGACGATGATGATGATGATGATGATGATGATGATGATGATGCGAGGATGAGGAGAAAAAAACGATGAAGTGAAAAGGAACAAAGCGATTCATGATCCAGCTAGACTAGTTTTACACAAACGTAACTACGACACTGTAAGTAAATTGCAGCAATTAATAAGTTAGGTTTCACATCTTTTTCGTGACATACTGCAGACAATAATAATCATCATAACTGATATCATGCTGTGGCCGCTACTGATTTTTGTATGTGAAATGTTTTGATGAATAAACATAGCTTTGTCCCAGCTTTCTGCCCGTCTTTCCCATAGTATCTGTAAATAACATTTGTTTGGTTAAAAGCATGTGAGCCTGTGTATCTCAAAGAATGGCGGAGGCTTGGGTTTCGAGGTTATCGAATGCCACTACCGTTAGTTAGGCAAAATATGCAATTATTCTAGTTCTGCTTCAATTCTTATATGTATGTTATAAACAACAACATGCCGCATCATTCGCTTTCATGGCAACGATATGTAAACACAGTTCTTCGACGTCCCAAATACCAATTAACACGATTGGAACTAATTTGGGATAATTGGATGGTGGAGTAATGCCGATTTAATCTACAAATGTAATCTCATCTGCTTTCCTTTTTACATTACACACTTGTTTTTATGAGTAATTTGTAATATTGCAACATTCAGCTATACGGCACCTAACACTTTTGAGAAATTTGAAAAATATGAAAATCCAATCATCCCAAATTAGTTCCAATCGTGTTAATGATAGGACACATGTGTATCTGGACTAGCCAAACTACGTTATTATTGCATTGGCAACAAACCTGGCGAATAATAAACATAACAAATGGACAAAGTTGATTTTCCTTTTCTCGGGCGGCTTCTATAAACTCTGATTTGATGGGGATACGGACGGACATCGTCGATATAACATGTAACAACTCGATTCATTTATTGCATCACGTGGACTGTCGATAAATGCATGCAGGGAGCGGTGATTAAGAATATTTCAATTCACGGTGCCGTTTATCTTGCACTAATAGTATCCATGCGCATGCGCATACATTCTTTCTAGGCTCTTGTGCGTCTTTCAAGGCAGAATTCGCATCGAGGATAGATATTCGGGACTCTGAATATATTAAAGCACTGTTCTAATTTGAATTTCATATTTTGAATTTCACATATCGGTAAATGTTAGGTAATTTGTTTCTCCCGTACCAAAACTTGCTCTGTGACCCCTGCTTTTTATTCTTGAGTTGGTAAGAGTAGTGTTGAAAGTTTCATTAATTAAAGTTTGAGAAAAAGTGTTAGTGTTTCACTTTCTGGTCACCTACTAACTCCGAAATAACCTGAACCACAAGCCCTTAGGGTCTGTGACAGAAGATAGCACTCTGTCGAGCAACGTAGGACGCCATCTCTTGACGCTTTCTGACAGAAAGGATGCAATAAACTGCATACCGTCTGTTGACCGACTTTCATGCAAAATTATCACGAAATTTTGTGAGTTTATGGAACTGCTTATTTTCGACATCATGGGTAATTATATTAAAGGGAGGTGGTCGTCGGAACTCTGCTCAAAGATTACCAGGGACCCCTACGACCGATATCAACACTGTATCTAGGGTACGTAGGCGATTAATGAAAGTAAAAACATGCTTATTAACGATGACTATCGTTAAATTTAAATGTTGCAGCTATGTTGACGTGATGCATCTAGATATCATGCATGAAATACATTGTTTGTAAACAAGAAAGTCGCACATGCGCAGTTCCGACGACCCTTCCCTTTAATGCTCCATTAGCTCAAACTTTTGATGAATTTTCAATATATTTGTTCTGTCTGTAAAACACATTTGCCCATCGTAATCCCTAGGTCACGTGACGTCGAAATGATCACTTTTCGATACACCCTCAATTTGTTTAATACCCTGTTATAATGTTGATAATTTTGAATTTTAGTTCGGACAAGATTCCGTTTATAAACAACGACGATACATATTATCAGAATGCGTTAAAGTGGCAAGGTTGATAATTTGCATTTCCTGATATTTAAGAGAAAAGAGTACAAAGTGTACTCATTTCCTAGAAAATATGAATATAATAATTAATAATTAAAATTTGAGCAAACGTGACAGCGATTTTCCCGGTTTAAGTGTATTTGTACATGTGAACTGACTGCCGACTAGCAGTTTGTTACAAGTCCCTAGTCGATCCGTTTGTTGCCGTCAGCATGTTCGGACGATGATTGGGTCAGAACCGTATTCTTCCGGCGAAGTTAAATGCTGTAAACGTTGTGGGTGTTTAAATCTCGTCAATGTTTTTACCGACACTAAAAAGAAAGCCATAGTTGCAACATTGCCAGCGTCCTTCCTAAAGTGTGTCCTAACCTTCAAGTTCCACATTTCTCTGCTCATTTTGGGAGGGCTCATGAACCGCGACTCCCCCCCCCCCGCCCCGCCCCACAAAACGTGACAAAACACGGAGCATTTATTGTTGTTGGTCGTCAATTAGATCTCGGGCAGCGCTAGCTATCACTAATATAATAGTTGTAGTGGACATTTGCTTACAATTTCACAAATAAGCCCACAAGTCGTTGACTTATTTATTTATTTATTTATTATTTACTTATTTATTTATTTATTTATTTATTTATTATAGCTTTGCTCCAGCGTACGCGGTAGTTAACTGCCTCGCTAAATTTGTGATAACCCGATCATCAACGCGAAAGTATGCTGAATTCACTTAGTGAACTCCGTTAGAATATCGTTGAGGGAGCATTCGTTTTTTATAGGGAGGGGGTCTGTGGAAATCAGGGGGTTGACTTTTATGAAAGTGTTTTTAGGGGGGTCAAATTTTACAATCAATGATTGGAAGGAGGGGGTCAAATTTTACAAAGGTTTGTATGGAGTTATGGAAAACAAATGACTTTGGAATTTCACCAAAATGTTGCTTGGTCCTTCATACATAATCTATGAGTAGTGTATAAGAAGCTATGAATAATTTCTTTTAAATACAAAACTAGCTAAATCTGTGTATTTATAGACTCTTGATTATTGACATTAATGTACTTGATCAGACTAGGGTAGTTACCGGTGCATGTGTGAGCAAGAAATTTGATTTTGGAATTTCACCGAAATGTTGATTCACTATATATGTTGGTCTATGAAGAAACTATGAATAATTTTTTTCCGATACGGAACTAGCTAAATCTGTGTATTTATAGACTCTTAATTATGGATATTAGTGTACTTGATCAGACTAGGGCGATTATAAATTCATGTGTGTGCAAGAAATTTGATTTTGTAATTTCACCAAAGATGTTGATTCTCTACTAGATTGTGGTATGTGAGGAAACTTTGAATATATTTTTTACAATGCTAACTGGCTATTAAAATCTGTGCTTTAAAAAAGTTTGACAATTGATATAAATATACGTGACGAGAATATTATATTTGAAATAGCAGATCTGAAAAACCAATATGATATTGGAATTTCACCCAGTGATTATTTGTAAAGTTCAAAAAGGATTCTTTGAAAGTTCAAAGGTCAAATGGGAAATAATAAGTCAATTAAGATATTATTGATACGGACTGTGACATCTGGGGGAGGGTCGCTGTGTTTTTGAGCATGAAAATTGGGGTAGGTAACTCTTTTCCTTGCAAACACTTTTGAAGGGCCTAATTTTTCAGCCCAGGGCCACAGGGTGCGAAGGGTTAATGAATCAAATCTGATGATTTTTTTTGGGGGGGTCAAATTTCAGAAATTTGATTTGGAGGGGGAGGTCGCTTTTTACATTTCATTTATTGCTCAAGTTCTACCGACCCTCCCCCCGTAAAAACGAATGCTCCCTAAAGACACTGCACAGACTTTGGGTAAGTCTAACATTTTCACACTACGACAACTTCAACATCAATGCAGAATTTCTTGTGTGTACATGACTAGAACATAGGGTGATAAACTCCGCAAGCAAGTTTTTAAAGATGTTACAGCTAGGGTGTAAAAACCGGAATATCTCAGCGAGAGAAATGCGGTGTTTTCATAACTACGGGTGTTTTGTACAGAAATTATTCGTATTGTGAGTGGCATGGTAAAAATAAACATAGATCTGCTAACGGTGGCCTCGGTGTGGATTTTCAAGGACAGGCGTATGGGTATTACGCCAAACACTCTCATCTATTATTGACAAAGCTGCTGACTTTTGCCGCCTCCCTTTGATCGAATATTGTTTGTACATTGTGTTTGGTCGTAGACACTTGAGAGGGAAAAAGACCGATTCGCCTGTCTGCGGTTTGTGGGCAAATTTCATTCTCACCGGAGAAACCATCCTCATAATTCATAAAGGTCACAATTGTAACCGTAAAACACAATGATATGTAACGTGTACAATACGTACCAACGTGCCAACTGTGTGCCCGGTGTAGGTGCGGTTTCGGACGCTTCTAACTCGGTTGAGTCATGGCCTCACTGGCACACCCCGTATAGGGACCGTTGTTGTTTTTGTTTTTATTCATACTTTGTTAATCGTTGCTGTCGTTTGACAAGTAAAATTTTCATCGAGACTGACGTCTGATGGGTCTCGTTCATTTATCAAAAAAAATGCCCTACCTATAAGGCCAAAAAAAAAAAATAGTTTGTTTCTCATCCTAGGCATCTTGCAAAATTGATGCGGTGACGCGGTTTTTTTTTTTGCTACTACTTTTTTTTTTATTCAACCATCAACAACAACGCGCTTACAACATGAGAACATAGGAATGCATGCAGAGATAAATGCACAGCAATTTTTAGCATATCAACAGTGCTGCTTTTTTACTATTAGTGCAGAATGCAGTTTTGATAGCTTTCAATGACATAGTGTACAGTTCTGAATGGAATGTTACAGCACTGTGTGATGTTCAATGTTCTGTCTAGTTCAGTTTTGTATATCATAAAATATTTGTGTTGCTTTGGTATGATCTGAACGGTTTAATTTGTTCTTAGTTTTTTTTCTTTTTTTTCCGTTCCCTCTTGAGATGCAAAAAAAAAGTTGGCGCGGCGGGTCTACATTGACGCGCGCGGGGATGAGAAACAAACTATTTATTTTTTTGGCCTAACTGATACGAGTATCGACTTGTGTGCGGTGTCACATTATGACCATATTGTCCTATTTGCCTGGGGCTTGAATCATGTATTCTGATGAATGTATGAGGGACTGAAAAGTTAAAGTCTGGGCTTCCCGCCATAGCTGCGTGTCAGACATTCGCTATTTTTGTCGAACACAAACGTCGTTCGGCATGCTTGAATAGCATTTGAAATTTTCACAATTAAAATGTGATGGATAGCCTCCGATGCACGTCCTCTTCAATGGACATTATCCTTTTTCTAGGGTCCAAGCAGTAAGGTACAGTGATTGTAGCCATGGGACAGTGATCTGGGGTAAACTCACCTTGTGTTCTGGAGGTACCCGTGCTGCGAAATGTCTGGCTCTTGAAAAGCCGGGTGCTGCCACAGCAGTACAAAGCCGACGCTGGCCAACGAACTGAGAGCCACTACGTTGAGGTATCTCACTCTCCATCGAAACATTGTGTTGTAGAAATAGACTCTCTTTCCGGTAATATCATAGATTTGGGAGGGAAGTCAGCTTTGTCGATCGTTCTGGAGGAGTTAAAAAGTAGTAGTGAACATGAAATTTGTATGTGCGCCAAATCTTGAGCATTTCAGGAATCTATTCCCGTTTCAGAGACAGCGTTGAAACCATGGAAAATACAATGCCGGTAAAACGTACGACACCACAACATTTAGCATTGGAGAAAGCGGTCCTCAACTAGAGCATACATATCCGACAGCTGTTGGCTTCCTCTGTACGACAAAACAATGCGGGCGTGTGCGCAGAGAGTTAAAAAAACTATTGTGTGGTTTACGACCTTTCTGAACCATTTCAGGGACTTCTTTCGCGAGAACTTGTTACTGTCAGTGAAAACGCTGATCATAGGTTATTAAACAATTCTTTTTTTTTTCAACAGGGGTCAATATGGCCATTGTTGGAACAGGTACACTGTACAAACCCTTCCGGAGATTGCAAACACCATTCACTGTATAAGCGGTATAAAAGTTATGTCCATACAGTTAAGTAATTACAACTGGTGAAATAACTCATTTTCTGTCACAATCACTTTGCTTACTGTTCAGTAAATTTTCCTCATGGAGGGGAACCCCATTAAGAAAATAACTTACCTAAGCGAGTCATTGCAGACATTTCGGGCCCGGTCAATGCGTTACGTAATGCGCAAATGACTTAACATGTTGTTGAAGATCGCGCCCCCCATGTCCACATGCTGGGTTGTCCTGGCAACATCCCGGACGTGTAGACATGTATTGTGCCGTTTATTTGCAGACGGCTTGGGATTTTTGGTATTTTCTTCAAGGAATCGGATTGAACTAAAAAAGGGAAACTGACTCGTCTAAAATCTCATCGAGTCTGTGGTGAATTTGAACTATAGCGGGACATTGAAGCACATACTGCCCAGCAAGAACTAATCCGTCTCATTGCTTTGAATTTCGTGTATTTCAATGCTACTGTTTGATTTTAGAGGACCCTAGTGGTGTACGCTTTTATGCACTAAGCAACACACTGCACATTCTGTGGAAATACTCTATCCCATTGTATGAACGAGTTATTGTGAACGTTAGAAAAATTCTTTACAGAGAAAATTAAGTAAGAGTATATACTTGTTAATAGCATTGTTAAAATTTGCCCATTCTGAGACTTCTTCACGATATCAATCAGTTACTGCATGCATGGAGGTAGTAGCTACTCCATGCTGCATGGATCCATGGTTACTGTAAGTTCCATTTCAAGTCAAAATGAATATAGAGATGAGAACAATATTCCCTTCCGGCGGTACCTAACTATTGACAGCGCGCTGTTGCCCATTTGGGCCACAGATTATGACTTTTAACACATAATTTTTCTTGTGGGACGTCAAAATTGCCTGCAAGATAGTGGGTCTTATTTACCTCCATGCGTGGCCTGCATCAACGGTGAACGCGTTTCAGCCAAACTACATACAACATGGGTGACGTAACAGTTCTTTACCTGTTAACCGTCTTTTGTTGCTATTGAAATACACCATCAAGCTAAAATGAGTACCTCACTCTATTTTGTTTGTTGACGGCGGCAGACGACAAACGCGGAATCCTCAATGGGGTATCGGTTTGTGTTTGGGATGTCCTCCCGCTATTGTGCTACAGGTCATAGACCCCTGGGATTAGGTTCCCAGTGTCGCAACAAAAACGGTACAAAGGGGAGGGGAGTCAGCACCACCCACAATATCCACTCGTATACGAGAATTGAGGAGAAATAGACAGTTGCTGTATTTTGGGTACTTTTCACTATTCAACCATCATATTGTTGAGGTCAGAGGGGGAGCTGGCTAAGTTGTTGGCAAAAAAACGTATTCAGTTTCTTTCGTGTGCAATTCGACAAAGAGCCCAGCGGGCGGGCGGAGTGCACAATACTACAAGGGGTTTGCCTGGGTATGTAAAATAATTTGTCATGGACAGGGCAGCTGGAGGGAAGAGTTCGTAATCTGAAATTGGCAGTCGGAGAGTTTTTCTCGGCGGTTTTATGTCGTGTTGAGAGGAAGACTTTCAAACTGCTAAAATACATTAAGGGAGCGTTCAGTTATTATGGCCGGGGGTGGGGCGGCAAATTCTTCTTGTGCATCAGTCAAAATAAGTGAATACCCATTGCCTCAAAAAAATTCACAAAATTTCATAACCCCCACCCCACCCCCTTGCTTGAATAAGTATTGATCCAATTTTGAAATTATAACACTGGCCATTACCGGTGCAGACACAATATAACATCAGTGGAAAAGAGATTTTTTCCAAGATCCTGCTCTTCTTCCAGAACTTGTATACACTGTATACTGTGTCTCGAAAGGTTAAAAAGTTCTTTATCACTTGTGCTGCTGCCAATTTCATGGATTACAACATCATCACAAAAAGCTCTGAGTCTGATATGTCACTGTCACTGTCCATGCTGTCTGTATTTTGAACTGTTTCCAAATGATTTATGATTTTTCTCTGAGTTCCCATGTTCTACTGTTCTCTCCTGAGTACATCACAGGTAACTGATTTGATTTTCTCCTTTGCTCCCTTTGGTGTTGTGATGAATTAAGGATTTGTTCAGACTGGCACCAGTCGCTTGGCTTTTCTCAGCGCGCAGCAGTTACTGGCTGGTATGGGCCAGTCGCCTTCACCCCACGACCTATACGACAGCCAACTTCCAACGTGACAGTCTGCTGTTCTATTTTGGTATTTATATGTCCAGAGAATTGGAGCAATGATTTCTTCAGTTCTTGTATATATAATGTACATATCGTGTACTTCTCGACAGACATTGAACCATAGTCCCTCCACCAAACGGGCCGTGATTGAACCATAATCTACATGGCTATATTTCCGTAATCCCTTCTCGGACTACACATTCTCATTTCTGATGATATACGTCAACCACGTCGATTGAAAAGTCTGTAACCATTTAGCCACATTTCCATCGGGCCTCATTCCAAGGGAACTTGTGCATTTTTTCATAGATCCATTTTTTCAGGGGAAAATATTGCATTTTGAATTCCCTAATATCACCAAAATGCCAGAATATAAGGCCACGAAGGGATCAAATACAGGCCTGGGTACCCACTGCTCCATTGATAAGAAGCATCATGATAAGCTACGATAGCAGTGCTTGATAAAGAACATGCTCTCTAGTGGAATACTCTGGCCACAATACAATAATGCTACCTGAAAGCTTGAGATGAGTATATACACGTATTTCATATTTATTTTAAGAGTTATAATACAAAAAGGATATTTATGCAATTCTTACTAATATTGCTAATTGACATAAAGCCAAAGTCATTGAAATTTTTCATTTATATTCCAGCCTTTGTATTTTATTTATCCAGATAAGTTTTGTACTTTTTCCTGAAAACTGCGGGTCAGATATCAACGGTAGTGATGCAACAGCACAAGGGGAACTTTTCAATGTACGCCAGGTTTCAGCTTAACATATAGCTTGCACCTAACCATTGCCTTACCTCAGCCAAAGGCTTAGAGGAATTGTTAATTTGCCCTCAGCGAAGACAAGCACGAAGTCAAGCCTGTATAGAATTGCCGGGCCAAGATGTTCATGTGACAGATAATACATTATACTTTCCTCAGATCTACAGTGAAATGACTTCCAAGTTCAGAGAATGAAATCATGCAGAGAATCATGTTTATTACCCAGAATATTTTTAACACTGGAACTGCTTTTTGACTGGATGTGACCCCCCTCTGTGCTGTTTGAAAAATACATGACCTTTGCAGTTTTCAAATTTAAGGTGATCCCCCTAGATTTTGCCGGCCCACTCCTGGCCCTAATGACTGAACGCCCCCTAGGTTTAATCATGGTGGCGACCACGTCTGTGGTAGGTGCATGATTTAATTTGCGTGTACCATAACTTCCGATCGACTTCAGTGTCTCGAAATCAACAGAATGGTAAACTTTGCAACTGCCTCTAAATGCACACATGATTATCAGATTCATCATGAAGGAACTGATTTTAAATTCACGTGGATAAAAGCTTCAATTTTGACCAAAGATTGAAACGAGAACTTCACACACCCATAAAATCGAGAATCAAGGATTGAGAAGGGCGCCTTTAGGTATCCCATTCGACCACTGTCCCTCCAATCATGGAGGGACAGTAATTCAACTCTTCAGATGAGTTAAAGTGAAAGCTTTAGACCTTGCGAAGATAGTTGATGCATAACTTGTGTGACATCAGAGTGGTTTGTTGTACGGTTCATTGGTCAACAACAAGACGTCGTACACAACATATCCTATTGGAAGGCCATGCCCTTGAATTAGCTCTTATTTTGGTGTAGATGGATGAAGGTGATGTGTGTAAAAACAATGGTACCGTGGATGGTCATATCAAAAGGTTATAGATTCTGCATAGAGACTGAATGCAGTGAAGGTCACGACTACTCCTTGCTGCAAAGATCTGACAAGCCGTTTTTGAAATGTTCGAAACACTCTTTCTGATGAACATAATCTGTGATATCAAATGGGTGTTTTACTTAACCATACTCGTGTATGTGCGAAAAATATGATAGAAAGCCCGTCTTTTCGGAACACATTTACAGAACAACACGTTCGTTTTCTACTATGCACAAGGTGATCCGGTACCGGATCATGTGATAGTCCTACAGGAGCATTTTGTTTTGTCAAATAAACTTTCCCAATAAATTCGCCCGAAATGATCTTTTTTCCCATTTTGAGAGAACTTAGAGGCTGTCATCATAAATCAATTTCAAGGACAGCAAACCAGTCTATTTTAGGAAATTGTGACCATGCAGCTGTTAATGTGTTTTACACGTCGACGTCGATATGCTATTTTTACGTATTTCGAACAAAACCAAGGTTTGAAGAGGATAATGATAGGTGTTCGTAACTGTCTAAGATTTGGAACATTTCGGCTCTCGCGCCGGCCACTTATTTTCCTCTTGCCAAGCTCCCCATCACGAAATCCCTCATTCTGTAATAACACCTGCAAAACCCAATACTTCTATCCATTTGAATGTTTTTACTCTCCCGATCGCCAAACCCGCTCTTGAAATCAACTTGATCACACACCTCTCCACCAATGAAGCCTTTTTCAAGTTTCGCACTGGACTTATGCATGCAAGAGAGAAATATCCTCGGCTGCTTATTGTGTAAGGAAACTCGCCCGCCCGTCCGTCCGACCAAAAACTACTTACGGACAGTTTTTGGTACAAACAACTTTGTCGGTAGACCCTAACAATATCAATGTGCAGCGAAATTCGACAAACGAGGCAAGATTGTGGATAAGCTCTTAATATTATTCACTTTATTTCAGACTGGTTAAAAACCGCCCATAGGAAAAAGATCACAAAACAGACCAAAACAACCTCACTACAATGCAGGACAATAGTAAAACAAACGTGTAAAAGCTAGCGCTGCCTCCAGTGATATTGCAATTTATATACATAGTATATTGTTTTGCCAAAGTAGAGTGCATCAGACATGAGTAAACTCTTCAAAAGAATAGTATGATCTCTTAGAATGATTTTTTCCAGCAACGATACGATGTCTCTGAAATTAATGAATATCAGTTGTGCATTGTTATTCTTTTGACGATCATCAATAATACATAACAATAGAGTAATTATCATAAATATTTATAGGCAGTTATTTTTTAGAAATAGTCAGCCCTTCTTTTGTCCGAGCAGGAAGATTGCGTTTCAAAACAGTGACAAGAATGTGACCTGTGGTTGAATAGATATCTTTGTTATATATGTGCTGACAAAACTGTGCCGGTTTTATTTTCTATGATGACACGTGGCATAAATACCAACACACACATACATACATACACACGGCATCAATACCAACACACACATACATACACACACACACACACACACACACACACACACAGAGATCGAGAAAGGTGAGACGTCACCTGATCCCGCACCTAAATCGTCTAACTCACACGTCACTTCATTCAACGTGACATTTATCTGGATGGCCTTAAAACGAATGAACAAACTACAGCCGGTGACATTGACAAAGAACTCGGTGACAAAACAACAACGTAAAGACAAAGAAGACAAATGCGAATGCATTTAAACATACAATTGTGGTGAATTGAACGCTCATTGATGAAGACTTAATATAGTCGATTTGCTTCGATGCACATGGAACACAAAAGTGTTCTAATTCAGCAGCTACGGCATATGTTGTCGACATCGATACCATAGTAATTGCTTGTTAAATTCTAACGAATGATTTAGAACAAATAAATGCCAGGGATAAGCAGGTCATTTATCAGATCCACAAGCCTACAAGCTTGTAGCAAAATAAGACCACTAGCATACCCTAAACCAACCAGTCATCAGTCATCAGCTGAATAATTCACCAGTCCAGTGGACTGGAAGAAGCAAAAACTTGGAGCCCATGAGCTGGTCCCGATCACGATCAAACCTGGAATGAGAGAATAGAATAAGTGAGTCGCATGCCCGGGGTCGTATGTATGAGTGAGTGTGGCGATGATATGACCACAGTTTGAGAACGTCATAAGATTGCAATAAGGTTATTCAATGATATTTTTAACTGTTTGCGTTTTATAAGTAACTACTGTATATTGTTTTACCACTCAAAAACTTTCAATTTATCACATATCATCACTTCATGATCTCGAGTGACCTCTCTGTACGTCACTGAAAGAAAAGTATCGTTTTGAAATGAAGACAACCCTTGCTGAAAGTGTTAGCTTAAAATGATGTCTTCTCCACTGATTCTTCAACGATTGCAAAGATTAAAGCTGCGTTCACAAAAAAAACCCGATTGGGTGCTGGAGGAATCGCTATTGAAATCTTATTTTTTTTTACAGATACCCCCCTCAGTATCCTCAAAAATTTTCAAGTACACTCCGTCTATGTGATCAAAATTTTTCAAGTCCCCTCCCCAATTATCATATAGCCGCATACTTATGAAGGATGCACGCAAAGAAAAAATAGACATGTATTGGGCAGTTCTGCTCGCAGATGTTCGACACAGTTTGTAGAGCAATATTCCTATAAGGTAAGTTCTTAAACTGATTCATTTTTAAACGCATCAGTGGATTTTTTGGATTTATCAGTGTAAGCCGACTTGATTTAGTCCAACTCTGGCAAGGTCAATGGCACCTGCTGAGGAGCACACAAGATGACAATCATGAAAGGGTACGTAAATTTTGAATTCCTGGCTATATTTTGCCAAATGGTGAAAAACTGAGCAAAGTGACGTACTCAAAAGTACGAGACATATGCTGTTCAAAACTGACAAAACTATATAGGCCCGGGGGCCCTATAGGCAGTGCAAAACTTTCAGCCCCCCTCCACGCACTGCCCCCCCCCAAATCGACCCCCTGAATTCCTCCAGTCCCTCACCGTTTTTTGTGAACGCAGCCTATTAAAGTACACAAATAATTTGATCTATCTGTTATATATGTCTTCTTATGTAAGCTTCTAGGATAAGCAAACTTCGAATTACGGACTTGACTAGCATTTGCTATTTTCCGTTTCCATTTCGGTTTACCCTTCACCACAGTACAGATGTATATTTATTTCTGAACTGTAAACATTTATTATAATTGCGTAATAAAGATGATGATGGTGATGATGATGATGATAATGATGATGATCTGTGATGATGATGATGATGATGGTGATGATGAATTAATTATTTAGTGCAATAAAGCAACTCTGTTATTCTGTTAATATTTGCTGAAAATTTTTTCGTCTTAGTCAGCCAGTTTTTACATCAGTTTAGGCTTCGTAATCACTTCAGTTTCGATGCAGTCATTTTAGGAGTGACCGTGCTGTAGCCTCCTGTTGAGGACGACCGTCCGTCAGCTACTTCAAGGGAAACGACTGCAGACGGATGTGTAGCGCCCTCAGCCGATCACTTTGAGTCAGGAAAATGGCGGAAGGCTTGGAGAGTGCATTAGCTGCGACGGCTAGTGTTACCGGCGGCGACTCTCTTGACTTAAATTTAGCTCTTGGAGGGGTAGGTGTACATCTCATTAAACGAAAAGACTTTGTGCTAGGTAGATCAGTCTCAAACTCTGTCGTCTTTTGTGTCTGGACCGACACTAGCTTGCTGTGAAGGGGGCGTGCTTTGCTTTGATTTTGAATGGGGGATCTCAGCACACCTCCGTTCTGTCAGGATTGTTTACATCATCATGAAATCCATCGCCTGATTAATGAACGTTATTGTTTATGATGAAAGTCATTGAAGGAAGTTGGGAGGTCAATAAAGTGAGAGAAGACTTCCCCGAATCTTTGCACGTGCTTTCTCCGCATAGCATTACTGTAAAACATATACACTAATAAATTTACATTCTGAGATTGGGGGAGAAATATCTTTTCCTCCACTACCTATGATTGTACTGATCAGAAGTGAAAGCTTGGGGTTTTACTGTTTCATTATTAAGTAAAAGATATATATGTATTGCAACAGTTCATCGTGTATGGACAATGGTTGTTCTGTGAGTGTGTCTGTGTGTTGTTCATGGCTATGCCTCCCTCAACCACATTCATGGCTCAACCTCCAACCACAGGGTCGGGTTGACTTGGGTGCAAGGTCTCAGTTCACTTGGGTACAGTGTCTAGTTGACCGGGTCCAGTTGACGCGGGGTCCAGTTGATCAGTTACCCCAACCACATGTGATTAGAGGCATAGCCTGCATGCAGAGCTGTGAAAACTTCGAATAGGTGACAATGTATAATTACTCAACATCGTACCCTGAATAACATGTTGTATTATATTGCCCTTCATGTTTGCAGAGGTGCACATATGTGCACTGCTAACCAAACAGGTTGTGTTATAATGGTCACTAAATTTTAATTACTTTTGTTTAAGTCAGTGCTTATTTCATTATGAGAATATGCACATTGCTTGTATATTTGCAGCATGCACCAGTTCATGCAATAAGAAACATGTAATTATATTTGCAGGATCATAAACTGGGACCGTGGCATTATGAAATTTCAAACTATGCATGTTTTAATAAATTACAAAATTACATTATTATTTTTGAAGTCAATAGATTATCTACTAATTCACTGAAACATTCATTTTCTTTTTTTCCCAGTTTGATGATAGTGATTTGGATATTCCGGAAGTGGAAGATGTACCAACCTTGGAATCAATCCTAAATGAAGTATGTATTTCTCTTGTGTGAATACCAGTACACAATTGCAATGAAATCAGAACAAAAGGAACAAGTTGTACTGTTTCAGTGGATCATTGAACCGCCTTGCTGACCTTGTATGTGTGCACTCATACATGTATGAAAGCAAAAGATATGAACAACTTGCTATCTAGAATCAATTTCTAACATCTTTCTCATTTTCTAGTAATTTACAGTGTATCTCATGTTTTCAGTGACCACTACCCTGATATCTGATATGCAATTTTACAAAAAAAGTTTTGTCCAGTTGTATCTGAGAAATGGTAAATATACACAGAGAAGGGATTGCCATGGGGGACTTGACGCAAGACTTTCAGAAATGCACAATTTACTTCATTATCAAATGTTACAGAGGTTTGATGTGTTCCAATAGATTTATTTTCTGCAGATGAAAATTACACTGTAGGATGTGATAATCTAGTAAAAGAAAGAAGTTCCTCTTATAAATTCCCTCTTAGGGGACTGTTGGATTGTTTTCCCCAACGATTTCAACAACAGAAAAGAGGACAAGCAGACTTTGACTAAAATATTAAAAAATAGTGGCTTCAAGTTCTTCATCAACAATAATTTATCGATGGAGAAAGCTCAGTGTCAGAAGGTTTCTTCGTGTGATGTTTCAAATATGTTGTAAATACAAACTTTAGATGAAATATTGCAAAGTGCATTATGTACAGTAATACTGGTGCTACATTGTTATGATTGATGACATTGAAAATGCTGCCCCTTTACTTAGTCATATTGATAATACACCACATCAATTACTACACATATTGTCCTCACTGAGAATGAGATAAGTATTTTCTCATTTACCATTATTGCACCGATTCTTTGTATTTTTATCTAGCCTGACGATGTGTTTGAGTTGGATGACAGTGAACTTGGCCTCTTCTCAGAGACTGGGGAGCCCTCTATTGATCCCAACAGTGTTTCAAACTCTGGTGTCACAGTCTCAGAAAAGATGTCACCTCACAAACAGTAAGTATCCAAACCTCCAGGGCATGGGGCCCTCTCTTCTTTAAGGGTACACATGTATCAAAGTGTAACACAACACCCCCCCCCCCCCCCCATTCTTTATTTTCTAGTGTAGACTTTTGATTAAATGAAGACTTTTGAGCACTGTTAAATCTATATTTGACTTGACTCTGAGTGATCATTTTGTGGAAAACCGGCAGTTTGACATCAGTAATTCACCATTTTCATTTGCTGTTGATTTTCCAGGAGAAAGAAGAGCAGTGTGATGTACGCGGCTCATGGAGCTATCATAAGACATGTCATGCTGAAAGGAATATCCTCCCAGCTAGTTTCTGCTGCTGTGAGTATGATATCAAAACCACTGTATTTGTGTTTGGCTGTAGGCATGCACAAACTGGTTTTGAACCCTGTCAGAGTTGAATGCATCACTCTGGCACACTTTGAAGAGACAAAAAGCCCTTTGATCTGCATATTTTATAACAGAGGTCAAGGTTAATACATGTTTAATGTAAGTAGAGTGGTCATTGACATGAAGGAAACAACCAGCTTTATAATCTCATTTGTGAAGAAGTCGAGTTTTCACACTTCTCGTGAGTTCAAGAAATATCTTTATAAGATATTTTTGCCTTTTTAGTAGATAACAGATGTTTAACCATGACATATTTTTATTGTGGAACAAAAACACTGTACTGTGCACTTGAGTTCTTTTAGAGTAGTGTCAAGTTATTTCTGGCTTTATGAAAACTGTAGGTAGGACCATTAATTTTATCAAATCTTCACATTATTCCTAACTATCCCAAGTGAACAGGCAAGTTAGGAGATTCCTTTCTTGACACATGCAAATTCTTCTCAGATGATGACAATTTCTCTTAGAGAATCACAACATGAAATATCTAAATTAACTTGTCACTTTAAAAGTTTAAGTTAATATATCTTGTCCATAATCAAGGAATACTACAAAACATTAAATGTATTTTCATGAATTATGTCTTGCCAGGACCGAGTGGATGCAGGCAAGCCCACAGCAATGGCTGTATCAGCCTTGATAGCCATCGGTACATCACATGGTCTCATCATGGTCTTTGGTAAGTTCAACATGGTTTGCACCCTATGTGTCCCTCAAGGTGCAGTTTCCATGACAGCTGTATCAGTCAGAAAGATTGGATACCATTGATCTGTGGTCATGAGTTGCTTTAACAATTTTCAAAAAGTTCATATTCTTTGATATTGTGATTGATATTTGAACATGTGGTTCTGAAATCTGATGCAATGGCTAAGATATCTTCTCATTCACAAGATAATAAGTTGGATCTGATTAAAGGGAATGTTACGTAGTGTTGCTGTTGATGTGAACTTTGGTTTGACATCATGTAATTTTGTCATTTACGTAGATCCCAAGCAGGCCTTGAAGTGGTGTCTGGGAAGTACAGCTGTTGGTGCACAGTACGGGGCCGTGTCTGCTCTGTGTGTCAACAATGATTGTTCAAGATTACTGGCAGGATTTGCCAAAGGACAGGTAATCACAATGTGACTGCAACACATAACTAGCTAGCTTGACAAATTGATGAGTAGGAATGATAAAATATGATACTGAAACTGAAGCTGAGGCATTGTAGCAGGTTATGTTGCTGTAGGTGAATTCTATTAATCATGTTCGTGATTTGTTCCAATATATTCAACAAAAAAAAAGGATTCATCTTTTTTTTTGCCATTGCAGCAATTTATTATGTTTCTTTTGTTTTTCTCTTTTTCAGATCACCATGTGGGATTTATCAACTGGCAAACTATTGCGCACAATAACAGATGCTCACCCTCCAGGCTCTGCTGTGTTACACATAAAGGTAAAATCTCACATCTAAATACTTTTCCGTATTTGTAGAAAAGCACTTTGTAATCTTGAAGAATATTTAGCAAACAACCTGCTATCCAATATGCTTGTAGACTGTTGTGTCTCCTTCATACATGTAACAAATCATTGTATAAGTTGTTATTGGTATTGCATGAATGAATTCAGACATATTTTTTTTTAATTTAAAAGTTAGGCATTTTTAGGATAGACAACTTTCACCAACGTTGTTCTTTTAGGAAGATTTTTATGAGAATACTGATGAAAGTTTGACATTGTCTTGAGGGAATGAGTTTGATGAAACCGGGAAACACACTTTCCCAGATATACATGTATTTTCAGTCATTTTGTCAATTACATAGTACTGTATTTGCCATCCTAGAGTGGAACCTTGGATAGTGATTCAAATGAGAGTTTACAAGAATTCTGCTTAAAGAATTCTCATCAATGAGAGTGAAACAGAACGATATCCTTGGAAGTCACTGAAAAATACGTATTGTTTTTAGTTTACAGATGACCCGACACTTGCTATTTGCAGTGACAGCGGTGGTTCAGTCTTTGAATTGAGTTTCAAGTGAGTGCAGGAAGATTAGGATAAACTCTCAGACTGTTGTTGCACTGCTTATTGTTAGTGAGGCAGTAATAAGTCCTTTTGACAGTTATCTTAGGTTAAGGTAATCCGTGCCTTGAAAATGAAAGCCTGAAATTTTGCTCAACTTTTCTCAAGCAAACTTTCAACCACTCTCTTTTGAATCAAGAAAAAAAATTGCAGGTTACTCTGCCAATTTTGGTACTAGAGAAACAAACTGTTCAATATTACCAACATTTTGAAATTCAAAATGGCTGCCATCCCTGTATTATCTCAATGGGCAATGGGAGAAAACAAAATTCCTGATTTTCACAAAACTAACCGGTGAAAACTTCACTCCATAAGCTACAAAGTGAGCCCTCACAAGTGGTAGGCCAAAAGGATATTGTAAAAGTTTTAGAATCTGAATATCTGTCCCGGAGGCGCATTCTACCTTGTGAAAGGGTTAAATCAAGGTATTTAGCTTCATACCGGAATATGTATGGGTACATGAGTGCATTGCCTCCTACAAAGCCAAGTCCTTTCGGGAAGGAAATTTTCATGTTGCTGTCCGGTATTCCCAAGCATGTGAAATATGGTGATATTGATTTATTGTTGTTGTCAAAAGCATTGAATTGTACGATTTTGCACCATGAAATAGCAGCAGATGACGTGTTGTTTGTAAAAACTGCCATTATGACTTGAATTCTGTCAGATAATTTAATCACTGGTACATGCATTCTGTTTTATGCTAGTAATTTTTTTTGTTTTCAATGCAGGAGAGTGATGGGTATGAGATCCTGTGAGTCTAAGTGTTTATTTTCTGGAAGGTAAGAATGCCGGATTTGACAGTTTGGAAGTAACATTCATAAGATACCCTGGCATTGCTGTTTATATTCTCCAATCAACTATGGAAATATGTTCATGGTCACAATAGCATTGATTGCAATTTCAAGTTTATTAGTAAATGTATCTGTACGTGTGTGACATCAAACATTACTGCTTGAAATTCAGACAAATTTGTTGTTGCATGCACGGCTGTTGTTGTAGCTTGTAGTCTGACCCATAAATTCATATGAATTTGTGTGACTTTTAGTATCCATTGTAACATTGGCAGGTTTTATTTTCATTGTTCTTGAGGAAACGCAGACATTTATTTTATATTAATAATAAAAAATAATGTCATTTGCGATTAGTGCTATTAAAAAACATATCCCTATTTCTTGTCCAATTCTGATCATTACATTGAGATTTAGTTTTGGTGGCTTGTGGTTGCATGACAACTGTATCGTCATTTTGGAGAGGCGTCGTGGCCAAATTGAAAGGGCACAAGTCTCACAATTGAAGAATGTTGAGTTCAAGACCTAGATATATGGCCAGAGTAGCAAACTCACTATCAGCAATGGCGTGTTGTGCCCCTGAGCCCATTGCCCCATGCCCCATTGCTCCATTTGGTAGTGGGTTATGGGTACTTCATCCTGTAATTGGGTGTTCACCTGTTTGATGATAGAGCAAATAAAATTTATTGAAGAACACAAAAATGAACTGAAAGCAATGAATAAGGCCCGTTCCCGCCCCCCAAAAATAAATAAATTGAGAAATGGTGAAATATTGTTGGTTTTTATCTTCCAGTCGAGGTGAAGTGTGCACCATTGAACCATTGCATATGAATGCAACAGTCAAAGACCATCCCTTGCAGGATGTATCACTGCTAGCAATGGCTACATTATCAAAGGTAAGACAATACAATGGCTACATTATCAAAGGTAAGACGATACAATGGCTACATTATCAAAGGTAAGACAATACAATGGCTACATTATCAAAGGTAAGACAATACAATGGCTACATTATCAAAGGTAAGATGATGCAATGGCTACATTATCAAAGGTAAGACAATACAATGGCTACATTATCAAAGGTAAGACGACACTATGGCTACATTATCAAAGGCAAGACAATGCAATGTCCACATTTTCAACGGTAAGAAATTACAATGGCCAAATTGTCAAAAGTTGGTAATGCAATTGCTACATTATCAAATGTTAGATAATACGATTGCTACATTGCCAAGAATAAGACAATACAATGGATATATTGTCAAAGGTAAGACAGTACAATGAATACAAATTGTCAAAGGTAAGAAAAGATGTTAAGACCAAGAAATAATGCAAAAATAAATCTTTTATGTGAAGTAAATTTGCAAACTTGGAAGTAATGGATTGTTAGTACTGCAATACGTGTCATACTGATACTGAACTTTTGTCACACATTTTTTTTTTTTCGACATAATACAATGCGTGAGTGCCATAGTATATAACTGTGACTTGTGTTTGTGTCTTACAGGTACTGATCGTCACCATAAGACCAAAGCTACAAGTGTTATTTACAAAAAGTTTAAAGGTATGGTATATGAAAATTGAAGTATTTTAACCTCACTTTGGTAAACTGAAAATGACCACATGAGAAGAGCTTGTCATCCAATCCCATCCAGCAAATCACCTGAAATAATGTAATGCTTTGCATGTACTGTCACAACTTTGCTGTCACTGGCGCACTGTTAACAACAGTCAGATAATTGAATTTTGTAATAACATTATTGGCATACAGAACGTGTATATTATTGGTAGTATGCAGCCAAATTGGTAAAATTTATTTGTCAATAATTCTAGAGGGTGTAAAGTTTGTGTATTAAATAGAAATAGACAAATAGTGATAAGCAAATGGTGTGAAAGATTAGTATGAAACTGTGCATGATCCTGTATGTGTTAAAGTGAGAAAAACACATTTACAATTGATGCAATGCTGAAATAATGTCAAATTTACAATTACTCTGTCTGTGATATATATTAGTCATTTGTTACTTCATCTTCAATATTTGCATTGTGTCATACAGATACATAGATACATAGCCATTTATTTTAATACTTGATATTTAGGAGTGATATGGTCATCGATATCTTACATGTATAGTGTCACTGAAACTGACAGCATCACTGATATTGAAGAAGTGTCATTGATATTGAGAGTGTTGTGTCATTGATTCTTGATACACAGCCATTGTTTGCGTCTGAGTGGCACTGACAGAAATCCTTACTCATACATTACAGGGAGATCCCACATCACTGCCATTGCTAACTTGGCAGTTTGTCATCATCCAAGTCTCCGACTCTGCAAGAGTTATCGACCCAGTCTTGGCATTCGCCAGGGGCAATGCCATACTCTTCTATCAGGTAAGATTACTTTTAATTAATGCACAGAAACCTGAAAAAAAATCATATGTCAAGTGTCTACCCTTTGTGTACTAACTTTATCTGAAGGTTATCGATATAGTGTAGGGATGAGCCAACCTTTATACCATGGTACAGTCCCTGAAGTAGTAACAGTTTACAGTATGTGTGTCTGACAGTCCTGCAGTCTAGTCTGCTAGTCCTGCAGGTATTTTTTGTCATATCCTTGGCAAATCTGAAGAACACTGAGCCTGATCTATGCTTTGAAACAATCATGTCCTCTAAGGGGGCCTGTCATAGCTTTGTGAAATAACTGGACCCCTTAGGATTATGTTGATTTGTAAAATTGTTCTGTGTAGGCCCGGTGTATTTCGGTCTTGCCATATCCTCTGCTTCATAAAACCTTCAGAGTGGCAAATTCACTGGTTCAGGCTCAAAGTTTGGTGGTCTGGGTGCTCAGAATGTTAGATTTTCCTTTTCTAATGCAGCCATCATGGAAAATAGTTAGTAATAGAGAAAACAGACGTATTTGGATGTTGGAAGTGAACCTAAACAGACCTGAAAATCAGCTTGATATTCTCATCACCAAGCCTCAGCATGGACAATAATTCAATGATATTAATTTGGCCCTGTATGGGAAACAGTAATGAAAGAGCTACAGGAAGGAGCCTTACAATATTTCAATATTCTTTTCTTACAAGTAATTCAACAAGATGTTGATCTTATCAAAATTTTTCTGATGAAAAGGCAAAATTAGGCATGGATAACAAGTTTGTTTAAAATTTTTATAAGTAAACTACTATACATGTATGTGCATATAGCAATCAGTGTTGTTGTAAACTGTACTGTTCACCCTACTTCCATATCTTCCTAGGTCATGTGTCAGGATGTGAACAACATCAAGTTTGCACCGTTACAGAGAGTTGAGATGCCGTACATGCTGCTCAGTATTGCTGTAAGTATTCTATAATTGCTGTTTGATTTTGATGAAAAGGTTGTCTGTCACAAAGTCATCATAGTGGAGTTTCTTTTGCTGTTCTGCACGGTGGCCACCTCATATTATCCCATGCCATTTTGTCTCAAAGGTCATGATAATAATATTAAAATTCTTTGAAGAATGAGCAATGGCTTCAGACGATTTTAATCATTCAGACAAGATGACACAATTTTAGCACCAATAAATTCTTCTGCAATAGGTGATTACATGAGTGAAAATAAAAAACCTCATTGACTGTGGTCAAGATATTACAACTGGATGTTCTAAATGTTTCAGCATGACTACTGCAAACAGAATCTTGGAACCAGCATTATTTTTCCTATTGTCACATTTGTTCTCTTATGAACTGCAGTGGTTTAATTCAAGGACCTTGGTAACCGTGGACACCACCGAAAGATTGCACGTGGTTGATGTCAGAACGGAGGAAGAGCTAGAGGTCATTGACCTGGTAGATGTGGAATTGGTCTATAGTTCAAGTTACTTCAAGTCCTTAGCAACTGGTGGAAATGTCAGCAAAGCATTGGTGAGCTGCTTACTTCTTATGACGTTTACCTAATATCCATTCAGTGTAAATCCTGTTCTGTGCATTTTGTTCTGCTACAAGGACTTTTCAATCAACATTTTAACATTTTCCAAAAGTGTCTTGTAATGAGACATCAACTTCAGAATGGATTTGCCCACCATGTTTACATTAATCAAATCTCAAAACTGAAAGAAAGCCTTTGACCCACACTACCCTTGATTTGTCAAAGTGAAATTGTCCTTGCAAAGATTGACATTAAAGTTGCTTATATTGATGAGTAATATCGTGAACTTCTCAAAGCATTGATTTCACATCAAATGACAAAAATTTTCCTTCTGTGCTATGGTCTTTCCTCTGATCATGTTATGTTTGTCTCTAGGCACTGGCTGCAGAGAATGCCTGTTACCAATCCATTGTAAGCTACACTGGACAACTGCTGTTTGTTGGCACCAAGGTGAGTTAGGAGGCCTCATTTCAAAGGCTGTAATCTCATTGGTTGAAAGTTGTTAAAGTGTCTGAAAAGACCCCCTAAGATGATGATAATCAACACACTCATGAGGCTGTCACTATGTGAAAAACAACAGTAAAAAGAAATATTCACTTTGTTTTGTCGTTTTCTGTTTGCTTATAGTCTGTACATGTGATGACTATGAGGACATGGAAAGAGGTGAGTGCTTTTCCGTATATTTTATGCAAATATAAAGTAACAAGTACATGTACCTCTGGCATGTTTGTTATCACTGAGCTTATGAAACCTTACGCAAGCACTGGTGCATTAAATCACTCATACTCCTGTAAGTACATATGGATGAGATTTTTGAAGCTTTCACTGAGATAATTCTTGTTCTTCCAGAATGATACATAAATATTTTGTGTAGTCTACATAAATTTGATAACTGTATGGTTGGAAGAGGCCTAGTTTTACACAATGTCAAATTCTATCACTAAATGCAAAAATAAATGCATATTTGAAATTATTGTACTTGGGCCTCAGCCCAAGTACATTTGTTTTCATTCCGTGGGAAAAAAACTCTGTAAGGTATAACCATTCCTGGCTGAGACCAGGGAGGGCAAAATGCCTTGGCTTCATCTTTCTTGGCATAATAAATGGCGTAATGATGTTAACTGAATGGAAGTGCTGCTCTCAGCCAGTCTTGAATAAGTGAGATGTGAATATTAATGCTTCTCTATCTGAGTTTTTGCCACAAAATCTTCTGAATATAATCAAAATGTGCATCGAAATGCAACAATTAATGCACCCTCCGTTTCCTAGGCGATGGCACGACCCTTGCTACACCACTGGACGAGCCAAAGTGGGAGGGGTAATTTCAGTTTGGTCGAACAAGAGGGCTCGAGACCAGAATTTAACATTTAAACTTGAAACATGTTTAATCGCTGACAAGATGTGGACTAGTGTTAACCGAAGTAAAATTGTGAAAAGGAAACGTTTTATATCCCGGACACAATGAAAAACATTACGACTGGAACTGTACCCCCAGTTGAGAATAGTAATGCCCACAGCGATGGAGAACACTTATCCTTGAGCTGAGAAAACCAGACCATCATTTCGAAATAGAGCTGCAGATTCGAGAAGCTCGTTCAAAATAGCTAGGTACACCCCATAAAGGGGTGGTTTCGAGTTTTGAGGGCAAATTTCGCCTCCTTCATATAGAAATCGTACGTTTGTTTTCCAGGAGAACACACCATTTGACACAAAATTTGCATGTAAAGGGGTCGCCAGTAAGCACGTGGTCAAATCTGGCATAAGAAACAATATGAAATGTTGGGTAAAGCCAGTCCAAAATAAACTGATTTGAACTTTTGTGTTTTGTAATTTATACCACTGCAGTAACATTACCTTTTTTTGACAACATCACACAATGTAATACATGTAATACGTTTTGAAACTGAATACTCCGACGTATTCTGTGTCTCCTTTGCTAAAAAATACGGTATGCCGATTACCATGTAAGGAGATGATGACGTCAAGACAGATTTGTAGTGTGTTTGGTCCTGGATGGTGCACGAAGTTTTGTCGAGGTAGCTTGTGTATTTATTTCCTAAATGGGAGAGATTAGGGTCGATCTAAACGAAGGCCGAAGAATGTTATGATCCTCTAAGCGAGCTGAACTCTAACGCGAATGGTTGGATAATTTGGAGGATGTCTAGAATGATTAGTCTCATTAAGATTATTTGGCGGTCAGTATTGAATTTCAACTGTGTCACAAGTTTGCGAAATGAGTATTCCGTCGAACGGTCAACGAACAATATTTTAGAAATCTGGAGACATGGCACATCGCATTTTTATATTAATATTTTATATTTTACAAAAGATGTAAGAATCAATGATTTTGTCGAAATTCTGAAAAAAATATAGGAAGATTTGATCGCGAACACATTTTCACTTGGGGTCAACTAGCTCTGCGTACGATGCTGTGTGTTCCGCTACAGCTAATCGCCCCGCCCACCACAGCCCTGCAAAGACCCGTACGCGTACGTAGGGTCGGTGACTTGAAATCCATTTTGGGACTTGACGTAAAAAGCCAAATTACTGCCGAAATTCAGCGTTCTTGGCCCAAGTCGTATCCCAGCCTACCTCAGCTACTCGATCGCTTCCAAAAATGACTCTTTTATTCACTTCTCGTAAATAACCGTCGATGTCGGCAACTCTCTCGCTAGCCCTGCGTACGATGCTGTGTGTTAGCTGTAGCACATAGCATCGTACGCAGGGCTAGGGGTCAACATGGGGTCGCAGCCATGTTGCCTCAAAACTTATTTCTGTCTGCACTCAAAACTCAAAAATGTCGGATATGAACCTATAAAATCGATGAAATTTTGTCAAACTTCGGCGAAATTTCAGCATATAGACAAAATTTCATCTAGGTAAGGTAAATTTACTGATATTTGATCGATAAATAATCCTGAGCTTGAACGTGACAGCTCGCCTTCTCCGGGAAGTCAAGCATCCAGCTGCTCTCACACAGTTGCCCATATGGCCAGGTTTATGAGATTGTTTTCAAGCGACGGCGGCAGACCGTACGGGGCTCTGGATATGAACCTACCGCCGGTGTAGCTGTAATAACTGTTGCGTTGTTTTTAGTGCCCCCGGACGAAGTCCTGGGGGAGTTATAGGTTTGGTCATGTCAGTCCGTCCGTCCGTCCGTTCACGCAGATATCTCAGACATGCCCTGGTCAATTTCTTTCAAACTTTGCACAAGAATAGTACCCAACCCCATACAGATGCACGTCAATTTGTTTCACAATGCGATCGAATTTGGCCGTGTTAGAGGACTTTTTAGTTTACACCTCCATAGACTCCTATGTATAAGGCAGTTCTCCATAGACTTTCATGTATAAGGCCAAGAAAAATAAAAATTTAGTTTCTCATCGTATTCATATTGCCTAAAGGATGCAGTGACACAGTTTTTTGTCCCCACGGATAAAGTCCAGGGGGCTTATAGATTGGGTCATATCCATCCGTGAGTCCATCAGTGAGTCCATCGGTTCACGCAGATATCTCAGACATTTTGACAAAATATCATGTGACCTTGGTGACCTTTGACCTCAAATATACATTATTGTCCATAACTCAGTAACCACAAGTGCTAAACCTTTCATATTTGGTATGATGGGACACCTTATGACGCCACATATTGTACCTCATTAATTATGCCCATGTCTAATTTTGACCGAGCCAATAGAGCTAGAGGTCTGATTTTTGGTATATAGGGATAAGTTAACAATATAATTTGTTTGACAAAAGTCACGTGACCTCAATGACCTTTGACATCAAATATACATATTTGTCCACAACTCAGTAACCACAAGTGCTACACCCTTCATATTTGGTATGATAGGACACCTTATGACACCATATATTGTACCTCATTAATTATGCGCATATCTTATTTTGAGCGAGCCAATAGAGCTAGAGGTCTGATTTTTGGTATATAGGAATAACTTAGCAATACAATTATTATGACAAAATGTGATGTGACCTCAATGACCTTTGACCTCAAATATATATATTTGTCCACAACTCAGTAACCACAAGTGCTACATCCTTCATATTTGGTATGATAAGACACCTAACGACACCACATATTGTACCTTATTAATTATGCGCATATCTAATTTTGAGCGAGCCAATAGAGCTAGAGGTCTGATTTTTGGTATTTAGGAATAACTTAGCAATACAATTATTTTGACAAAATGTCACGTGACCTCAATGACCTTTGACATCAAATATATATATTTGTCCACAACTCAGTAACCACAAGTGCTACATCCTTCATATTTGGTATGATGGGACACCTTATGACACCACATATTTTACCTCATTAATTATTCGCATATCTAATTCTGAGCAAGCCAATAGAGCTGGATGTCCGATTTTTGGTATATGATAACTATAGGGTAGAAATCTAAATATGCCCATCTAAATATTAGACATCTACCATCGAGAACAAAAGAAATTTGCTGTAATTTGAATATTTAAGGAGTTTAAGCAATTTCACTATAAATAAAGAACCCCTGCCTCAAACTCCACAAAAGTTGCTAGACATATTTTGCCGTTGTCATGCCATTGCTTCGTTTAATAACCAGTTAATCAAATGCCTAATTGACAGGAGGAAATTCAAGACCATATTTGAATAGTAGTTACAGTCCTCAAAATTACTCTATCTCGGCCCAAGTACTCATTGCCTTCAGCAATACTGCCTTGTTTTAACTTAAGTAAGTCAGTCAGGCTGATGCATCATTCATATAATGATGGACGAGAGCTAACACCAACTGTGGTATAACACTCTTCTGCCAGTGCTAACACTGGCCCTTCAACTGGAATAGAAGCTTAATGCTGAGATGGAAAACATTGATAGCAGGAAAAATTGGTGTAGAAGTGGTTAAATTATTAAATAGATGGAAATAATTGCCAGACAAGTGTAAATTTGTAGAATGCTGCTTTTAGAACTGCTTTATTTGAGCAATTAGCTAACATTTATTTATTTATTTTGTTGTCAGAGGATAGATCTGTTGGTGAAACAGAACAAATTCAAAGAAGCTTTAACATTAGCGTTGTCATTCTACACTGGCAAAGCTAAGGCAGTTGTAGGTGAGTATTGCAGTTGCTTTCTGTGTGTCTTTACATGTGATGCATTTCAATAATCTTGCTCTTCAGTTCTCTACAGAACATAGGAAATATTATGATGTATGCATTACTGGCCAGTATACATTTCTAAGAAATGATGTTTTCCGTATATATACCAACAAACATGATTCCTGCGTCATTCTCTGCCCTCAGGTGATGTGTTGTGGTTGGAAAGTGATTGCTTGCGCGTTAATTTTGGAAATCCAAATGTTATCATGACCTGTCTTTTGATGTCAAGTACAATTTTAATGATGCCAAAAATATCATTACATCAACTTTGTCAGTTTTTGACAGTGCCATGAGCCTTTCGTAAAAAACCTTTTCATATTCTCACAGTTGTCAGCACCAGACTCATCAGTCTCTTTGTGATGAAAATGGCATTTATAATTCAAAGAAAGATACTCTTTACTGAAATCATGAACAGTGTACGCTGTTGGCTGATTTTAGTCACCACTGACTGAGGAAAATTCTCTGTGAAGTAATTACATTTTACACATTAATTATACTGTTACATGGCTGACACAAAGAAATATCAAAAAATTCCTGAATTACAACTTAAAGTTTTTAGAAATATTGTAAGTTTGAAGGTACTCTGCTCAGGAATCATTGAATGTGCACCTTGACACTGAAACTCGCACAGACAACCACATTTCACAACAAACACTTATCATCTTATTCCATAGACATGTGTGTCTGTATGTATTCCTCTGTAATGTAATAATGGTGATGGTGGCGCAGGTTTGGTATAGTGTATTTAGCCACACTGAGGAAAACATCCATATGGCCAGGATTTGACAATGTCACTTCATCATCAGCTTGCCATCTGTATACAATGTCTGTGTAGGACCAAACATAAGTTCCTAACATCCTCTTTGACTTTGCATTCAGTCTGTTCCACAAATGTTTGCTCAACATTTATGGCCATGTTTGAATGATCACTTGATAAATATAGATATATGATAAGTGAAATGATCAAAAAATATATCAATGTACCTTGTTTATTATCAGCAATTATCACTGCCATAATCGTAAGTTAGAAATGACGTGCAAGCAAAATTTGTGTAGATGTCCCAATCATATTTTTCTTCAGATCACTTCAGTAACAGCTCTTCATCTTCTTCCAAAAAGTTTACTTGAAGAGTAATCTAGTGAAGTGTATCTTTTCGCTGAGATAACATTTCATGAACACAGTGGATTAATGTAAAAAATTTTGAAAACTCTTCAAATTCATATTTCCTACAGATAACAGTTAACACAAACTGAGTTCCTGTTACAAGATACACAACGTTTGCATTTCAACTGTATCCCTCGAATTTGACAGATAAACAAAATATAGCCACCATGGTACCTAAAAACAACTTTCAATTCAGTTCAAATATACATGATATTCAAAGTAGGGATGGACAATGAAAATAATGCTGTACAGTATATTGGCTTACAAGTGAACCAGTGCTTTGGAGAAAATCAATAAATAATGAAACAGTTGTTGGCATGAAATTTCAAAAGCATCACCAATCTGCAATCATGAGGACTAGTGTTTTAGTCTTCAAAAGATACTGTACCTACCAAAGCTGCAACTCTTGTGTCTCTGCTTTTTTTGCTCCTGATAATTTTTTTTCTGGTTTCTGTGACTTTTTTCCCAGTAGATAATATTGGTCGTGAGTACACTTTCTGCCATCTCTATCCTACATATCTGCTTGCCTCTTATCAATCACAGATCCATACTTCCAGTATGTTCATTCCTTCCTCATCCAGGGAAAATAACCCTCCACATTTTGCCAACCATTTGGAGATTCAGCAATTTAGCTTCCTTGATTTCTCTTCATTATTTTGTGTGAAATTTCCTAAGTGGGAATTTTGGGAATTTTTTGTACGATAATGCTTTAAATGGAAAGCAAATATTTAAGTGAAAGTTTTAAGGCTGGTTTTGCTATATCTTTTCCAAAAAGTTGGCACGGTTGGGTTGTTTTTATTGTGTTTATACTCACCCTGCTCTGTGGAAAGTAATGTTTGCAAATGAGACTTTGTTTTTAGTTGCCGACTACCATAGCTGTGAAGCATCCTGTGCTAACTTACTTTTATTGGATTTGAATATGTTTAGCATGAGTCTGTGCGCTGCAATGACATATTCCATACTAACAAGAGAGAGAGAGAGAGAGAGAGAGAGAGAGGATGGACAAAGAGACAAAATATAGAGACAGACTTGGAAACAGACAAACAGAGACAAAAGAGATAGACTTGGCAACAGACACACAGACAGACACAGATGGAGAGACAAGGCAGGACAACATGGGACAAAGTGAGAGAGTTGAATGAGTGTGCAAATGATAGAGAGAATGAAAGACATTGTACGAGTTTGCTCATATTTGGAATGACTCCCATCAACAATATTTTCAAGTTATGTTTTACATGTAAATAACCTTCCTGCATGAACATGAATGTGTCTTTAACATTAGCAGCATTATGTAACCATTATGTGCATCATTTCATTGTCTTCGGATTATGAATGACAATCACAAATTAACTTTGATGGCCTGCCCTTTGGATTTTCCAGAATAATGCTGCTCGCCTACATTTTCCAAAGCTACATGTACCATCAATAGTTTGTTTTGAGCTAACCAAGAGATAGAACCAAAACACAGTTCAGAAGCTTGCTTTGCGAATTCCTACCTGGCAAATAATGCCACTGATTTTAAATCAAAAGAGGAACTTTACTTTGAAGCAGTTTCAACAATGGGAATGTAATTTCTTAAAGGGAAGATCATAAAATCTGGACAGTTGCCTGTACGTTACATTTACTTTTTTGTGCAGCACACATTCACATTGTGTAGATAACATAGTTATATAAAAAGAACCGAGTCTTTTGACAAAACTCTGGGTAAGCAAAATTAAATGCAGTGTATGCAGACGGATGCCAGTCAGACGTTTGTGACAGACGGAACCATAACTTTTTATCTACAATGTTGTCTGCATAGTTTATGTGTGCTGAACAAAAAAGTAAACATAACATATAGGCAACTGTCCATCTTGAATGATCATCCCTGTAGGTACCTTTATAGAAATCTGACCTTTGCAGTTGAAACAAAGAATTCAAGTTGACTTGAATGTGTGTTTTATTTTAGTAATGTGAACAATTTTGAAATCTTACAATAATTTTGAAGTCTCCAGTTTGTAGAATAATTTTGAAAGGGATTGAGAAAGATTACACCGTCTAGGTTTTTCTGAAAATCAGAAATTTTAATTTTATGACAGTATTAATAGAGAGAATTAACAGAGAAAAAGGTGATCATTGGCGGTATAACATTGTTCTCTGTGGCAAACTTGGACCTGTACACATGGAAATGGGGATGAAAGGATTAAACTAGTTTTCTTCTCAAAGCCACAATTTTGCATGGCAACCCTTTACATTAATTTTGACAATGAAAGAGAACAGCTTAAACTTCCCTTTAGCAAAGTATTAACAGTAGTTTAACCCTTGAATTATTCGGGTGTGGTAACATAACATGACATTGAAATCTTGTTCCTTTTTGTCCCAAGGTCTCATTGGAAGCCAACAAAAGAGAAAAGCAGTGGTTGCAGATAAGGTAACTATGAAACTGCATTTGTAGGAATTTCGTTTTTAGGTGAAGAGAAATCTACCAAAACCAAACCCTGTGTCAACAAGAAACATGCCAATACCGGTATTTTTGTCTCTACCTCTGCAATGTGAAAACCTTCACCATCAAGCCCCATCTCTCAAAATCAATGATATTCAGGTTAACTAATATACGTAAACTGAATAGATAGTGTGTTTATTTCTCTGACAAATAACTTTGGCACATAAAAAAGACATATATGCACAAACTCATAATACTATTGTAATCAAGTAACTCTGTTCAAAAAAATATGAGCCATGCATGTATATAACATACAGTATAGCAGTGAGACCGTCAGAGGTACCGTGTTTACATATTGTACTTATGAAATAACTGTTTGCTGTAGTCTTTGCTATAGTCGTCAGTTTGCTGTAGCTATTAAAGGTCTTTTAACCCAAAAATTCACCAAAGAATATTCTAACTTTATCTACCAAGGGATATTCTAAGTTGCTGTGCTTAGCTTTATAAGATTTTAACGCCTGCTTGTAAATGGATTTTGATTAAATCTCTTGTCTGTAGAAATCTGTTTGTATCGAAATTTTCACTCTTACTTGTCTCTTTTCAGATTTTAGATTTATTATTTACGTTTGTGGATTTATCAATGACTCAACACTGTCCAGAGAGAGGAACCATTGAAGTGTTAGAACGGCATTTCCAGGTACGGTAATTGTGAGGTGATAAAAGTGATATTGCCTTGGAAATCACCATGGTGATTTTACAGACATGGCTCTCAAATGATACACCATCAATCACTTCTGCATCAAAATAATTCAAGGATAGGTGTGATCTTTTTACCGTTAATTTTTCAGAAATATGTCAAAGCACCAGTCGTCGTCATGAACTGTGAATCATATTCCATGTACATTTATACGTGTAGTTATGCATGTATACATGTCCATCTTTTTTCCTTTCATCTGTTCAGTTGGTCTTTCTGTAACAGTGTTCATTTCCGTTCATGATTGTTAGATTGTCAAAATTTCAAGTCACCATGACTACCATCCAAAATTTCAAGAGCTACCAGGAACATTCCCAAATTATCAATACACCTCACTGACTGGCCAAAATTACATTTAAATCTCAGTATACCCGACTGATTGGCCAAAATTACATTTAAATCTCAGTATACCCGACTGATTGGCCAAAATTACATGTAAATCTCAATGTACCTCACTGATTGGCCAAAATGACAATATGTAATTACCTGATATGAATAAGCATTTGCAATTTACATTCCTTGATACTCCAGAGTCTGTGGTTTTATAGAAAGTGAAATTAAAAGTGAAAAACATGAATTGCATGTGGATTAGAGACTGCATGAAATTAAAAAAAAAACATACAGGATTGTTCCCACATACATGTACATGTATATCTGAAAAGATTCTCTCTTTGTTCAAGTAAAAGCTGTATTTCAAAATCCTGTTTTTTACATCTATAATGTTTACAGGAAGTGGTTCCTATTTGTGTAGATTACTGCCTTACACTGGATAGGACGTAAGTAAACAACATTAAACTCCCATGGATTGTGTAAGTTTTGTATTGGAAGATCTCGAGTACATTTGTTTTAAGGATTTCATTGAACAAGATATTTTGAGATCAGTAACTCCATTTTAAGAGTATTCGTAATCTGTATTTTGGTATAGTACATTGTGTGTCACAAATGAAAGATATAGGTTTTGCTAATAGATCATGTTGTTTGGAAGTTTCTGTTATGATTGCTCCATTCTAACTTTTAGAATTCACCTTCTCTAACAAATGAAAACAAACCCAGTTGATATTACTTTGCAGTAAATTGTTAGTGCCCCAGTATGCATCTGTGGAGTCCAAATTACTGAACATTTACCGGTATTTGAAATTCAAAATGGCCGCCATCCCTGTGTTAACTCTATGGGGAAAAGTGAAATTATCGATTTTCAAAAAACTAAGATGGCAAATTTTTTTCTTACCCAAAGAGCTTCAAAATAAGCCCCCACAAGTTGTAGATAGAAAAGAATCGTAAAAATTTGAGAGTTCACGTAGCTGTCTCCGAGGCGCATTCTACCTTAACATGGTATCATATTTCCATCATTGTAGGGATATTCTCTTCAGTACTATCTTTGATAAGTTTGGTGCCGACATGATTGCCAAGGGTGTCTTTCTGGAGTGCTTGGAGCCGTACATACTGAATGATAAACTGGTGTCAATCACGCCAACCGTCATGAAGGAGTTTGTGGAACACTATGAACTCAAAGGAATGCTTCAAAATGTGGAAGCTTGCATAGTGCATATGAATGTTTCCAGTCTGGACATCCATCAGGTAGAGTAATTCCTTAATCGTTTCCTGTATAAAAGCAGCCTAAGTTACCAAACATCTCAAAAATGAAAGTTTTTAACTTTGATAGTCTTTTGACGAGGAATTCTACATGTTTGTTCACAATCGAGATTAAAATAAAAAAGTTACCATGCAAATTTTTGATTGTAGTGCAAATTACTTCAAGTTGACAAGATCTTTGAAATTCAAATGGCTGCCATTTTATACCCCTCTTGATTCCATAGAAAAACATGATTGTCATTTTTAATTTTCACACAAAGCAAAAAATGTTATTTTTTCAACTAGTTTCAAAATGAAGCAGTGTAGACAAACAAAGAATAATGAAATTTTGAGGCTGAATATCATCCCAAGGGCAAAGTTTACACTGCAGTCCCAAAATTTCTTACAAATGAATTTTTTTCTATGGGAATTTATTGCTCAACAATACAACACGAACAGCAAACATCATATACATGTGTACAAGTCGTACAAACTTGCAGAATTCTGGTTATTTTGACCTTTGCTGAGTAGACCAAAAAATTGTTGCTGATACACAGAACAAAATACTGCAAAAATATCACAATTAACAGTCTCTGGCATTTTGCAGCGGAGGCAATAGTGAGAATGGTCTTCTTTATACTGCTGCAACATCCATGTCTTTTTATGTACCTAACACTACAGGTGGTGTCATTGTGCTGGGCCCATGGCTTGTACGATGCTATCCTCTATGTGTACAACAAAGGTATGGGTGATTACGTCACCCCACTGGAGGAATTGCTCTGGGTTCTACAGGCAGCGACTTCGTCTTCTAAACAACTCACCGATGAACAAATAAAGCTAGGAAATAAGCTACTTGTTTACATCAGGTAAATAGGTTTTCTTTATTTCTGATTGCATTGTGCATTTATTTTCTGTTAAAAGGAATATTTACCGGTACTCGTACACCATTCATATTTACATTTGATCAGGATTTGCAAATGAAATGGCCTATGCTCTGTATAAAAGACCCAACTGTATTTATTACCTGCCAGCACTTTTTTTCTTTTTGAAGTCCCATGAGCTCAAACAGCATATTTTTAACAGTCACATGAGTAGGGATTAGATAAAAATATTTACTTGATATTCCTCTGAGGTCGTCAATTTGTAGCTGTGATCACGTTCTTTTATTTTGTCCAAGTTCATGTACACGAATGTCAACCACCTGTGTACAACTGGCATTCATCGACTCATTGCAAAATTTTTAGGGCTGTTTTCAAATGCTGCTCTTTACATCCTGTCTTCTTAAAACTGGATAAAAATATAGTGTCCATTTGTTGCTTTTAGATTAGAGGATAGCAGTCAGTGTACATGGTACCTAGACTTTCTGAGTAGCCTTATACATCATATGAAAGTTGTGCAAAAGAAACATTTCATCTAGAATTTCTTTTATTAAAAAAATTTATTTTTGTTAGATTAAAATTCATCAAAAATTCCACTAAAATTTCAATGTGATTGGACATCATATTGTAAGTGCAATAATGTGAAAGTAGGCTTAACTTTAGACAAAAAATATAAATAAAAACATATTTGTATATGAACATAACATGACAGTGATCATGACCATTCTAGGATATTTGAAGGCCAGCTGTTATGGTTATAATGTCAAGGTCAGTTTGACTTTTGATCGAACTTTGACCCTGCGAAATGAAAATCTATGTTGTTTATCTTCTACCGGTATTTATTTATTCATTTTCATAAATTTATATTTTTGGAAAGGAAATGATTGTTATGGAGCATTTGAAAATAAAATACATATAACTAGCTAAAATTTGTGTAAGGAACACTTGTACTTTCTCTGTTTCCAGTGCAGTCAAATGAATACTATCACGCATTGTTTGAATGTGCTTCCTGTGTTTTCAAAAGAATTGTGGTATTTGTTTCAGCTGTGTATTTTATCAATAAGATGCATGCTTTGTGCATCATATATCAGGTATGACAAGTAGAACATGCTACAAGACTTTCTGTCTGGGCAATGAACCAAGGTTTAAAAAAGTCAGATACCAAGTAAAGACTTTGAAAACCAACAAGTGAAAACAGTGAGGTTTATAGAAGATCAACATTTTGAAAATGGCAAACTTAATTTTGAACTTGCTGTTGTGTTTTTCAGTTGTTGTTTAGCAGGAAGGGCCTACCCATTTGGTGATATCCCGGAAGACATCGTACGCAATGTCAAAGAATCAGTGAGTGTTTCTGTACCTTCCAAATTTAACTTCTTCCTTGACCAATTTATCCAAAAAGCCCCAGTCCCAGTTCCTGCAATGTGCTCATAGATGTTGAAATTCACCTATGTCAATATTACACCTGAAATTTTTGATAAAAGTGTATGCTGTTCAAAATTTAAAACATCCAACTACAGCCTAGGGCTAATGTACAGCATCAAGGAAGCTGTTATCCAATTGGTTAGCTGAATCTGACTGTTACCATTGAATTATACACAATAGACTCTCTAAGTTGCTTTGAAGAGTAACAATCGACCAATCAGATATAACCTTCCAGCTAGCTGCACATCAGGGACGGCCTACAACGAAGCAAACTGTTTCTTTTGTCATCAACTTGTCCTGTACTGAGTGTATGTGACATATAAGATGCATGTTCAGAAACCCAAGATTTATCCTGTACTTATTTAGGAAAATAAATAGTAAACTTCCCAATCATACATGTATCTAAAATATTTTGTAAAAAACAATGGAAGGTCCTGTGGTTCAAATGATGTATATAACCTTATCTGTGTGTAAATAATTGGATATCATTCCAAATTGAAATGTACCAGTCATGTGACATAGTAAATGAAATTCAAGTAACATGAGTCAGTCTCAAAACATCCCTTTGTACTCAATTTCTTATCACAATGACCCACTCAATCTTTTTCTGTATGTGCATTAGGTGTTCAAATGTATCACAACAATTCACACCAAAGGACACAACGAGGAGGAGCATGTGTACCCGTACTTGAGAACACTGTTGCAGTTTGACACCAGAGAGTTCCTTAACGTCCTGGCTCTGGCATTTGAAGAACCTGAATTTGATTCTTCTGAGGGGTAAGTGTAAACTCTGGTCAGTTGCTGTGCCTGGTACATGTAGTCCATGGCTAGCTTTCAAGTTGGAAATTGTGTAGTTTGGCACAAATGATGTTTGTCTTTGTATAGACATGATGTATTGAATGACTATAACATTTGACATGAATAACACTTGACAAGTAGCAGGATTAGACGGAATTCAAGCTGGTATTGCCTTAAACGGGAACTTACAAGACCGTGGGCACACAATAGGGGATTATTGATGACACACCATTTGCATACACTGGGCGGAAGTTTTTTGAATTCTCATATGCATTGCTTTGATTGAATGATAAATTTGAATAATTATGTTGGGCACTTTTGTGACATATGCAAACAGGGGTCAAATGGTCGTACAGGAGCACATTTTGAAACATATTCGTTCTCCGACAAAAAAAAACGGTACATTTTTTTCAGTATATTTTCGACTCAAGTTTAGTCGCTATATATTTAAAGACATCATATGCGAGATTCAAGACAATGAAGGCCTGAAACATGCCAAAATTATGGGATTCTGGGACTAAACATGACATGTCTAGGACCAGGAGATTGTGTGATTCATGCTGTGTCCGTGATTTGTTTTACAGTGTGTAAATAGCACATGTACACTCCTATCTATCTATTTTTATCTGTTTCAGTATGTTTCCATTAAGTGTGCAATCCAGACAGAGAGTGGTGGATATCCTGCTACAAATCATGGTGGAAAGCATTGGATTCTCAGTGAGTATGCAGGACAAACTTTTGATCATTTTCACAATGTAGGGCAAAAGTTTTGATATGTTTAGCCCATTCGCCAAAGTGACCATGGTTTGGCTCAAACCCATTGTTTATATCAATGGTCAGTGTGGACCTGTTCACAGGGAATTTCAGGTGAACAGGTTAAATGAGAACTAATGTTTCACTTATTTAAAGCCCAGTATTTGTAACTTTTAACCTTTTTTTATGTTCGAAATTACATGTTATTCTCTTACATCCATCGTGAAATGTTGTTCAGTAAAGAAATAAGCCAGATTTGTGCTCCTGTAGTGACATACAAATGCTAATATTGCCCGATCGAGTTGGATTGCCGCGCGGGTTTGTTGACAACTTGTAGGCTGTGCACGTGATCGAGAACGCCGATACTGATGACATCATCGAGCCTTCAACATTCCTGGGGCCTTGCCATGCCACGCCACACTGCCTGGGTGATCGCCCATGGTCACCGGCTGAATGACCTGCGAATGGTTTTAGTTTGTTCTTCTCTATTCAAATACGTACTGCTACTGTGTTTCAGAGGATACAGAACTTTGGCAGAGGAGGCTGACATTCTATTCTGGTACAGTGTGCGTTATATACGGATTATTCAAACTGCAGTCGGCAGTGCACCGATGCGCACCCTGCAGTTGGTCACTCAGAACTCCGGGTACCGATGTAAAATCAAGACGACACTATATACACTTGGCTCACTTCTGTAGGCAAATAGCTATCAAAATTGAGTAACTTGAAGTAATAAATTTCAGCTGATTGTTGCTTTAGCGGCAAGGTGATTGCGAAATCGAAGCAACATAGTTTGGCAATGTATGGTAGGCTGTCGAATGCAGTGAACGCGATGGCCTTTGGCAGCAAGTAAGGGAACCGTCACTATTTACGACCTGGGGCCGGGGGTCATTCAAAATTTGAAAGCTATGAGGGGGTGCTCAAAATGTTTTTCCTTTGTCTTACTCTGTCCTCAATGACATAAAGATTAGTTGACAATAGATATTTCACTCTGATACATATTAAATAAAGAGAAAATAAATACTTTAGCAGAACAAGTAAATATCAACTAGATGAAGCAAGGCAAAAAACTACAAGTAGCTGCTACTTCTAGCAATATTTATTATGAAGAGAAGATAGTGACAATGAGAACGATATCATTGTTCATGTACTCAATGGCACCAGCGACAGTAAAGATGAGGATCGACAGTGGTGATGATGATGTCACACAGTAGTTTTCTGCAGTCGCTACCAGAGATGGAAGGAGGGGCTGGGTCATGGAGAAATATTTTCGACAGATATCACTATAAGTGCACAGGATCTTGGGCAAAACTGAACTGTTGTGAATTCATCCTTTATATTATCATAGACATGCATAATTTTAATTGACTTGAGTTCAACAACCATTTGGACATTTAACCATACCATAATGACATGCTACCCATCCAAATGTAACAATACTTTATGGTCGGAGACTGGTTATTAGGTGAGCTTTTATATCTACATATTGTTACATGGGCTCAGGTAAAACAAAATTCCTGTTAGAGAGGGGGTTACTCAAAGTCATGGTTGGCTGGGGTGTGACTCAAAATTTCAGAGTTTCTAATGTAATTCCGCCGACCCCCAGATCGTAAATAATGATGGCTCCCTGAACAGCTGTGAACGCCTGAGTTAGAACGATCGGGACCAGTATACGCACGGCTAGCCGTGGCTGTATCTCAGCGAAAATTTAGAAAAATACAGTGGAGCTACTGCTAAGAAATTTACAGACTCTTGGCTCTTGATGCATCAGTTTTTGAGCTTTTATACTGGTAAATAGGCATTCTGAATACAGCAGTAAATTTCCTCCCGAACGCGAAAGGATAACACGCGGGCATTCTGCAATGGACGCTGTCAACTTTACCTTGCTGCAGGCCCCACACCAATCTCGGCCCGGTCCCGCTGCACTTGTACAGTCTACTACCTCCATGTAGTACAGCCTTACAGGACAAGTGGCCGGCCAAACACAAAAAACAAACACCGCAGTGTAAAATCCGTAGCTCAGAACCATTGATCATAAATTTTCAGAACAAGTGATGTTTAAAAGTTTTGTATTGATCACTTCATTTAGGTTTATGTGAATGACTTTCTCGAGCTGCGTCTATAATTGTCCCGGGCATTCATTGTCCATGCAAATTTTGGGCCTGCCTTGGCTCCCTCCGATCGTCTGTAGACTACAGCCAAATCACAGTTCTAAGCAAATTGTACAGTTGTGCAAGTCAGATATATGTATCATCAATTTTTTACAAAAATATGTAAACAACAGAATCGGGCCGGGTGCGCAGGGGACGACTTTGCAGTGAGGCCGCGATCTCTCTGGTGTTCGAACTTCTACATTGCCTGGAGCTCCATCGCATTGCAGCTAGCTGATAATTGTACTACTGTAGTCCTTGTGAGGATTAGATACCCGTTACGTTCGATATTATTTGGAAATACTTTTAAATTTAATAAGTAAGACTTTTGTACTGCATTCAAGATACAATTTTTCCTTTCTGAGCGTTTTCAATTACGGCAACGATATGCGAAGTTGATAGGCTGTGTTGCCTGCAGCGTAGCCTGGCCGTACACAAAACTTCGTTTGAGGAGACGGAGCAGAATCAGTCCCGTCATTTGTTTTCAACGAAATTTTCATTATACTCCATAATGGAAGAAACGACTAGTTCAATGATTACAATGGTGAAGTGTTGAATTTTTATTCATGTATAATTTTCTCTCTCAATTCATTCAGCAAACTTGAACTCCGTACCGTCGGTCACAACGTGCAATGCCTTGCATGAAGCTTACAATCGACTGCCTCCGTCGTTAGTTAGGCTGTTCAAGACGTTTGTTTGCACGGCTCATTATAGTCGGAACAATCTGTAAACACTTACATATTTACATCTTTCCGGTATTTCACCAAACTTTCGCGTGTTTTTAACTGAGTCTCCTGTTTCGATGGACTAGACCTTTTCGAAGAGCGTATAGTTTCTACGGACGCCACAGTGAACTTGCGTAGATGTGGTTGAGCATGCTGGTGGTGTGATTACGTTTCGTTTCGTGTGTCAACAAAGCTGACTTCTGGTCCGGACAAGAAGTCATTTTTCACTCCTTGTACTGTTAATCGTGAGGCGGGCTGGGCATGCAAACCATGTGATTCAGTATTAATTATGGTCTACTTTCACATACTGAGGATGTCATTTTAATCAAAATATGAAAAAAATTGTTAAAAGTTACAAATACTGGGGCTTTAAGCATCAACCAATTGATGCAGTGCATGCTACACAATGCTAGGTGATGATGAGCTAGTGATATAGCATCTTATATGTGCCTGTGTGTAAAAAGGTAAATGTGTAGAAAACATTACATTTTTTGTTCGCATCATGTGAGGTTTGTGTAAGTGTTGCTTTGACAGAAAACTGGTTCATACAGTACTCAAAGATAAGCCATATTTGGCCCAATGTATTTTACACAGAAACGGTAACCTGTTAATTTGTCCTTGTATAAAGGGTTTTGCATTGAAATCTGTCATTGTTCCATCCACCAAAAGTAAAATGAATTCCATGCAGGTTTGGTATATGAATGTATATACCATAGTCATGTCATGTAACCTTTTCAATCAACTCACATATTCACTCAATCAATAGCTCACTGCTATCTCAGCCTTTTGGACATTTTGATCCAAAACTGATTGTTAAAATGTTTTTCATCCACAGCCAACTCAAATCGGATGCTTGTTTACATTCCTAGCTCGGCAGATGGCAAAACATGAAAACAGCATCATCGTCAACAGGTTGCTGTTTGAACAGGTAAAATGAAAGTTACTCTGTTAA
This sequence comes from Ptychodera flava, assembly GCF_041260155.1. Lineage (NCBI taxonomy): Eukaryota > Metazoa > Hemichordata > Enteropneusta > Ptychoderidae > Ptychodera > Ptychodera flava. The sequence goes on along the minus strand of NC_091938.1, from coordinate 15,484,886 downwards.
GCATCCATAACAGATACATGTATGAGTGTGAAATGTTCTGTAGGTATCAGACAGTAATGACTCTGGGTTGGGACTTTACAGGCATTCTGTACAATCCAGTACCATAATGATTCCGATATCGGTTTTCAATTGCAAATACTAACTTGAGAAGGTGTTAAACCCTGTAACCCCCTTTTAATGGTACAGTCCTATCAGTTTCTACATAAAGGTGGACTTACTCATGCAGAATAGGAGTAACAGTGTTAGTGAGACATCAAACAAGTTAATATATCAACTCTATGCACACAAGTAGTTCTAAGTCACTGCTATCAAACACCATCCATAGTGTTTGTTTTCTATAGCAAAATCTCTGAAGCTTAACTTTTTGAATGTCATAATACAACATGACAAAGTAACACAACTACACTTTTGAAATAACTACATAATTTATTTTTGGTTATAAATAGGTATCTTGCCATTATAGAAGGTTGGATGTGTTTATTCAAATTGTGCAGTTTCATGCTAACTTTAAAGATAATGTGTATTAATTGTATTAGTTGGACTGACTCTCCTTACAACAGCATTTAAAGATGACTTAAGAAATAGTTGAGCATTCGTTTTAACTTTGTACATATCTGGAATGACTTTGTGTCTTATTTGGAGACAGAGTTGCGATAATATCACATGTAACAGCAAAAAGTTTTTTTATGACATTTGATGACAGGTCCTGGAGTTTCTGTCAAATCCAAATGATGAAAGTCGTCATGAAGAAAGGCAGCAGGCTCTGCTTGAACTGCTCAATGCTGGCGGACTACAGCAAGTCAATGAACACAAGCTGTTGAAACTTGCAGAAAGTGCCAAATTGTAAGTATCTCTTTTTCATTTGCCTGGCTGTTGGCAATGTCTTCGTCACTTGTGACCCTCAACCCTAAATGTTTGACCTTGGTCCCATCCAGCTTTGTAACTATTAAGCTAAAATTAACAGGGTCAAAGGTCAAATTTACAGTTGCTGATGTGAATCTGGGGTATCAGAGAGTAAGGCAAAAAGATGAAGTAGGTTCTGAGTAGAGCCATTTTGTTGCAATTGAGATCGCAAGTTGATGTGAAGTACCAGGAACAGCTCAATGTGTGGACATTACAGCAATAGCATAGCAACCTTTTTAACATGAAAGCATCATAAATGTGAAACAAAATGGAGGGATTTGACATACAGAAATAGTTGTAGTACTCCAAGGGATTCTTTTTTTCAGTTCAAAGTGTCAGAAAAATAAATCTTACACTGTGTGTACAAGACTATCGCTGTACATTCAAACCAATATGGAGAGATACGTATGTGACTTGCACACAACAACAAAATTATAGTCGTTTTGAAAACTTGAGTTTTAATATTTAACCGTACAAATTTTACATGTTTGAAAACATCGACAAAAACATGAAATTGGAGTGTCCTTATACCAGTAAAGTATCTTGTATATATCAGAGATCACAAAGAAAATGAGGACTAAAACAAGCAATAAAGTACCCAGTATGGACAAATATTGATTCAACCTTTCAAGAAAATGTAAATGTTATGACCTATAGAGTGATTCATATTTAATAACATGTTTAAAGTTTTTAAAATTTTAATACATTGAATTAAAGACAAATTTTCATTACTAAGGACTTTGATTTATAACTTTTAAAAAATATATCGACAATTATTAATAACTGATCATAAACAAGTTATTCAAAGTATAGCAAGTACTCTCTTCTATCAAAGATCATATTAAAAGTTCAATAGAGCAAATTGTAAAACATAAGTCACTTTAATAATGGGGATCTGTTCTTTTGGAATATTGACTATAATGGTTTTCAAAATTGGATAGAAATAATAAAATTGACAGAAAAATATATTTTCACCTAACAGCCAATTGGTAAATGTAAATGTACAGTTGATTATCAAATATTCACAAAAAGATTGATTATTCAAATTATGTGACATCCAATTTTGCTAAATTGACAGAATATGTGCAATAATATCCGATAGTCAGAGTAACATAAAAAACTACAGTACTTTTAATGATATCCTGATACTTTACATCAACAAAAATTAACAGATATGTTTGTTACTTTTATTTTTTATTGCTAACTCATTTTGTGAAATGTCTTTCAACAAAATATCAAAAAATTCTTGATTAATTTTGTATTTTCTCTGTTCTTTTGAGTTCTAGTATATATACATTGTTTTACAAATTGTATTCTTTTCATATGATTTTGTATTTGCTGACAAAAAACTCTGACTTGCATTTGTCTCTGAAATAAAATTTTGCAGGAGAAATTTAATGTGTTTTGGTTATCTGAAAGTAAGTATCCCAAGGTTCAAGGGGGAGGGGTGTATTTTTATTGTTTTTATATGCAGAGGAGGGTATTTGGTTTTCCAATATTACACTATATATGCTTATCTTCTAATTGTTGCATTATAGTGGCCCATAGTCCTAACAAAACATTGTTAATTGCACAATATGTGATTTATGAATATTCATGTATGATAATGAGTCATTGCTGGATATTTGCATGATACAATTTGTATATTAAAATGAAAAATAATATAACATTCATTTGATAGTTGTGTTTGATGTGAAGATTTTGATCCGATAGAATATGTTTAAACAAATTATTTACATTAAATGTTTAATTTGCAAACTTGTGTGCATATAACTTGCATAGTATACAGTCAGGCCAAAACTTGTAATAACCACATTTTCCTGCTATTGTGTACATTGTTGAAAATAGAAAATTGTCTAAATAACACAAGCTATACAAATGGTTTATGTAGCTTTATGTCAGTGGTACATCTAAATCAAATACTTAATATGATGTAATCTTTTCATTATGTACTATCACTGTTTATAACAAATAAATATACTGATGCACATGGATTAATGTTTATGCCTTTGGTATTCAACTTTCAATGCAGAAAAAGCCAAAATAATATTACAATATCAGTTACACCCATTTACTCTGAATTTCTGCATTTCATTTAGCTTTTTATGATTCTCTTCTTTGAATAAAAGACTGAAATTGTTTTTACAATGGAAAACCGGAGCAAACAAGCAATAATTTAAAACTTGACAAGTTCTTAGTATATTGAACCTTTATCAACATCATGTAGCGACAAAAAATAAAAAGTGCTGAGCAGAAGTTCAGGAAAGGCTGTCTCCCCATGCTTCGAGTAGCATTATGCTTTTCTTATGGCTGTTGTGGCCATGGGCACTACATGGAATCATTCCTAATTAGAGTCGTTGTTTAAAGAAATTGAATCATTCCTTGGTTAAAGACTTCATTCCACTAGTTTAAATGTTTTGAACTACAATGGCTGCTTGTTTGATTCCATCGCCAGCAGTGTACACTGGGAGCATTTCATACAAGGCACCATCCCCCATCTGCATGAACACGCTGCCATCGTCGTTCGTCATGACTTTAGGTGGTGCCACATCTTCACCGAGTTCTTTCTGCTGTGATGCTCCGACCGTCTCAAAGTTGCCTGTAGAGGGCGCTGTCTTAGTTCTTTTGCCAGACTCTTCATCTCGGGATGATGGCTTTTGCGTCAAGTTTTGCTTGTCTGTTGCAGTAGAGTCAGGGTTCTTGAGGTCATCTTGTTGCTCCAGCTCCTTGTTGGTCTTAGCTGCTCTGGGAACAAGTGTGTACAAATCATTTCCCACCTTGATCGTGTATTCCCCATTCTCAGAATTCAACTGCAGGTCATCTAGTGACAAAGATGAAAGTGAGTTTCTCAGTTTGCTAAGACGATCATCTCTTATTTCTTTATTTGCTGTTCCTTCCATAGCAGTGTGTCCATTCTGATTGGTCTTCTGGTTGTCATGGTTTTTAATGAATCGTTTGTCATCCACAGCTCCTTGTACCTGCTGTACACTTTTGTTGCCATCATGCTGTTTGACAGAATCACTGACACCAGAGCCTGTCTCAAAGGCACTAGGTCCAGTAAGCCCATCATTTAGCATTGCTGTACCATTGACACCATGGTTGTCAAGAGTAGATTCTGTACCAGTGATGATGGCATGGCTGTCGACGTTCTGTTTTGGTGCTGTATCATCCAAACTTTGAATAACCTGATCAGCTGTTTTGTTATTCTGTGTTGCATCAGGGAATCCATGTTCACTTAGCGGTGTAGCATTACTGTGCTGGATGTTCATTTGACCTTGATGTTTGTCCATGTCTCTGTCTGTAGGAGTGTTATCAACGACAGGTTTCATAGGTACATAGTCACTGCTTACATTCTGTAATGTGTCTTCACTCTTCCCCCCTGGCATACATGTATCACTGGGTTTGTCACCCCTTGCGCTGTCACTGTTCTCAGTATCACCTTCCACTTTAACAGGTTCTTCATAAATTGAACCTCTTCCATCGCTCTTCAATGTGTCATACGTATGATCATTTTTCTCGGGATTACCTCTGAGCTCTGAGTAGGTGTGGTCATCAAGAAAGCATCCGTTGTCAACCTCATCAGAGATGGATGTTTGAGCAATGATGCCGTTTTCAGTCGGCAAAAGAGGCAGATCTCTGCCAAAGCTGTCAGAGCCGGTGTAGTTATTGAGGTGTTCTTCTGTAGTGTTATCATTCACCTTTGACAAGGTGGATATCGCCTCAAAGCCTGGCGTCTCCTGATCTTTGTGCTCAGCACCTGACTTTTGCCGCGTTCTTCTCCTGCACATTATGTACATGAGGAGGAAAATGACAAACAGGACAATGACAGCAGCCGCTGTGATGAACACTATGAGCATCCAGGGTGAATTTTCTGGTTCGGTTGCAGCGCCAACTGGTGGAAGTGTGTCGTTCATATTGGCTGCAGAAAATGTTGTGAACTTCCCATTGGCTGTGGAAGATGGCGCTGTGTCTTTCATACCAGATAAAGAAGTTGTGGTCATCATGGACAAGTGTACAATATCTAGGAAAATGGTTGTACTTGCATTACCGGCGGGGTTTGACACCCTGCACGTGTAAGATCCAGTATCTTGGACCGTAGGATTTGCCAACAACAAAGATCCATCCGGCTGTATTTGATACTGTGATGAAGGTTCAATGACACTGCCATCTTGGAAATACCAGGTATACTGGGGAGTCGGGAAACCAGTGGCATTACACGGCAGATGAACAGAGTCTCCAGAATTACCACTCAAGTTGGTAACGTTTTGGCTTATTTCTGGTAAGGTGCATTGAAAGTCACCAGCACTCAGAGATTTAATAGTCTGTGCTTGAAGCAAAGGTGGTGTTTGACATTTTGGGTTGTCCTTGACTTTGGTCTCTCCAGCCAGCCAGTCAAGCCGACAGTCACATTGCCAAGGATTGTCTTCCAGGTGGATGTCTGTATCATTGGGAAAATCGTCGAAGACTCCCCAGGGTAAAGTTGCCAGGATATTATCTCGCAGATCAAGTCCCTTTAAACCAAGGAGGCCATCAAAGGCACCAGAATGGATTACTGCAGTCTTACACTGTGAGATCCAGAGAACTTCAAGCTTTGGAAAGTTGACAAAGGAATTAGTTGGAATTTCAGTGATTGAACTGTAAGCCAGATCTAGAGTGTGCAGACTCGTCAGTTTGGATATAGCGTTTGCCGGTATGGTTTTAAGATGGTTATAGTACAAATACAAATGAGTTATGTTTGTTGTCTGTTCAAATGCATCGTCAGGGATGTTTGTGAGGTTGTTATCGCCTAAATTTAGAAATTCCAGATTTGAAAGATGCTTTAAACCGTCAGGTAGTTTTGTTAGCTGATTGGCACTCAGATCCAATCTTGTCAGGTTGAACAAACCTGTGAACAAGTCAGTTGGTATTCTGCCAGTTCTAAAAGCTGGGATGTCGGACAGGACCAGGTCACCGAGCCCAGGCAGTCCGGATATGACGTTTTCCTCTATGGCAGGTATTGGATTTTTAGACAGGTCTATTTTGGAGAGTTGAGGAAATAGCTTAAACAGTCCCTGTGGCAGATAAGTGATTTGGTTCCCTTTCAGTTCCAGGAATTGTAAATTGTCGAGCCCTTGGAACATGTCAGGGGTCAGTGTCGCCAGTTTGTTACTCCTCAACTCCAGTGTATGCACCTTGACCAGATTTTGAAAAGTGCCATTCTCAAGATGACTTATATCATTCCCAGCTAGCGACAATGCTTCCAGGTTCCACAAGGAATCAAACAAACCTTTAGGTATCAGTGATATTTTATTTTGCTCAAGGCCCAGGTATTGCAGGTTAGGCATTTGATCAAAGGCGCCAACTTCAATAGACTCAATGTCATTGTTATACATGAATAGGTGGGTCAGATCAGGCAAACTTGGAAAGCTTCCATTCTGTACCATCTGGATGTTGTTAAAGGTCAGATACAGGGTTCTGGTATTATCCTGTATTCCAGACGGCACTGAAGTCAGATCCTTATTTGAGCATGTGACCGTGTCTGCATTACAAGTGCACATACCGGGACAGGCTGTCACCATGGTAACACTCGCTGCAATCAGCAATGTCCAACCCAGATAGAGGTGCTTGACTTTTTGCTTGGCCATTGTGAGATGACCTATTTGGCAACAATGAAAAATTCTGAAAAAAAGACGCGGAACATGAAACGTGATATTTAGAATGTTGATGTAAAGTGACGTAAATTCTCAGTTAGGTTCACTGAAAACAAACTTCAAGAAAACTTATCACAGTACCAGGCATACAAATGTAAGCACTAATGAAAGGCAAACAAATTAAAGTTAAAATATACCGGTAGTTTATTAAGTAATATTTATCTTGTTTTTCAACTATAAATACACAAGTCAATGGTTCATAAAGTTCAAAAGGGTTGTTGTCGATCAAAGTGGATCATTGGCAGTACATATTTTGTCATTTTTTGTTTTATGTTTGGCAAGTAGTTTTGCAAGTAGCTTGAGGCAAAGCCAGCACTTTCCCTAGCCGCAAGGAAGCAAAATAGAAGATATTATTTGCCGTCATTGATATGTGGTATTGAAATCTCAAAATTGACAAACAACTTTATATTTATATCAATTAAATGTTACATGAGTAAAACACAGCTATCAAATTTTTTAAGTAGCCGTCGAACTACAGGTCTGACTTTTATAAGTCATTATTTTTCACAGATTGTTTTGATCATCAAAAGTTGTGAACTTCCTAGTCTGTAGAAGGTGCCCTGATTTATTCAGGTCGCGGTTATTGTTCATTGTTTAATGCCATCTGCATGACTACCATACCGCAGTGTGGTTGAATTGGAGAGCACAAAGAACTCAACTCCCCCCTACTTAGTGTGTATGGTCACTTATCAGACCGGCAAATGAGAAAATCGTGAGCAAACAACAATAGCAGCAAGCTTTTTGCATGAATCATTAGCTTTTAGAGCTTTGTGTTTTATACCTGATATATGAGGACAAAGCCCTTCACAGTACATTGTCATCAGTTCATGTGCCAGGATACGATCATGACAGGCTTTTATAGTGACGGTTTTACACTGAGCAGAAATTGACTTCAAGAACTCCGAATGAAATGTCCGGCATATTTTAGACGAGTGCTATTGTGGGTGACATTTAAATCACCGTTATATGTAACGTTTGATGTTTTTAAAGAGTTTTTAAGTGTTCTTTTTGTGAAATACAGTTGCTTGTTCTACTCCGAAAATCATTCTGAAATGCACAGTGTTGTAACTGTCTTCTCAGTCTGTATGTAATTTCCAATGTGATTGTTGACAAATGAATTTAGTGAGCATTAGAACTAATTTGTCAATAATAACATCGCTTATTTTACACAGTATTTTGTATTTCCAAGGCTTATAACTTGTACTTCACATATAGGGAAAAGAATTAGAAAAATGTTAGATGAATAAAAAATACCGTCAATGACGCTGTACCTTCTCTAATGTGTGGCCAGGTCAGGTAATTGGTTGTTGGCATGGAGTTGTTGGTAAATAGTTGATGATGTAGGGGCATGAGGTGGGATATGGACCCAAAGAACCCAAAAGATGATTAAATACATCAATCAAAAAAATTCTAAGCTACAGTATAAACTGCCTAAAGAGTTCAATGTGGAAAAAGTTAAACAATTCAGAAATAAGAATTAACAGTCCAAAATAGTAATGACGCACTTCCATACTGACCTGAGTGCATGTGAAATACACAACCTGGCATCTGTAAATTAAATGTATACCAAGTGATCATTTCCAGTCACTTTTAACTGTTTTTAATGGATTTTCCAAAGAGTCCTGTGGAAATGATGAAAACGCCTATCTGGTCTTGTGTTTGTATAACCTCATGGCTGATAATTGTCATAGTATTGAAAAAAAATTGAAAGTGAAGAAATTACTGTTTTTAATAGGCATATTTTCCTTGAAATACATGACCGTGTAAAGAATATATGCTAAAAGTGTTTAAGAGTAAATTTCTTTTCAAAAAATAATTTAATTTGTGACCAAAGGATTTTTATTCTTTGAGTTTACAAATTCAAACATTGCAATTTGTTCAATCATCTTGTGCAGTGCAAAATTTATAAAATGACTGAAAAACAAAAAAAATTGGCAGAATTACAGTCTTTGTGATGTAAAATTATGGGTTGACATCACGATAACTGTTAATCTGTTTGAAGTACTAATATACTACCGTACTAGTCCGAGTATAAGCCCCCGGTTCGGCAACACTAAACAGCGGTAAAACTAGGGGAGGGGCTTATACTCGAGCAACCCCATGTTATCTGGCATGGACGCTTAATTTATGCTAATTTTATGCACGATTTTTTTCAACACCACTCGATCTTTCTATCGCTTTCAAAATCGACTTACACATCCAAAGAAATTGATTGTACAATCTCTGAATACAGAAGTAACATTTTGGTGAAATTTCAGCGTCGAAAAAAAACCCAAACTTGAAACAAAGACGTCATGTATGCTGCTGATCAACAGTAATGTGATTGTGAAGAGGCATGCATTGCCCACACGGAAAGGCAACTCAATATTCCAATATCAAACTGTCTACATCTTGTGAAAACAACAACATGGCAGTGAAAATTGTAATAGTCACCAGGAAAAGTCTTCACAAATGAAAGGATAATTGCTTCAAACAAAAGAAGCTGCATGTTTCAAGCATGAAAACATCGTGGCCGTGAATGAAAATAAACAATGGCGGACGTGAGTGAGACTATTCTATTTAGGCGACGGGGTGAGTAGGGTCAAAGAATCAAGATAGTACTGGGAAAACGTGTCATTTTCCTTACGATATTGTCAAGGGAACTCCAGTTTCCCATTGTTTTAACATCTTTTAATGGTTTCTTTATTATCTAAAAATAATTTTACCAAGTTAAATGACCAAATATACTCTCCTAACCTTTCTGTATTTGAGTTACACTAGGGTAGGGGCTTATACACGGATGTAATGCATTTTCTAAAATCCTCTAAAATCAGTAGGGGGCTTATACACGAGCAGGGGCTTATACTCGGACGAGTACGGTATAATTTAAAAAAGAAAAATTCATGCAGAAACGGTAAAATATATTGTCAGCAATGTAGTGTTAATTTTGACTTTACATCAAAATATGCCTTTGCTGGATACCAAATATATAGGGCGAAATATCAGCCATGTTCAGCAAAATCCACACAACAGCATTGATCCTTTTCTACTTTGATTTGATTTGCTTATGTTATCCTTGTATGACAGTCAGTACAATATGGAACTTGAACACAACACAGTGAATAAGTATGCTGTAAATGAAATGGTGTGGCTGCATCCACATGCAGCAATAGGAGTGCCTTTGTCTCTCACCCCTCATTTCCAACCTGTCCCATCCCTGAAAAAATAGTTTGGTCTTATATTTATAATGTTAATAATTTCTGTATTTGTTAAAATGTGCGCATCTCAAAAACTTTTGATCATAAACATTTTCATTGTTTTTTATAGCTGACCAATCAGTTAACCTGTTTATTTTGAATATTTGCGCATTTTTCCTCAGTATTTGACATTTTCTGAATACCTTCTTATTCAGTTCTTTCTAAAAGTTTAAATGCTCCATTGTGTGGTCAAGCTTTCCACAAGCATCAAATGTAGTACTTCATATAGGAGGGTCTGCCTCTAGAGGGCGGGCATCATGAAAACTCCTGTGTTTGTTGGTTAATTCCTCCACGTAAACTTCTGATTGTACTGTAAACATTGAACATGGCCGACGTCCGATTTTCCTGTCTAAAACTTTCACTCATTTTCGTTCATATGACTCTGAAACTCCAGGAAACGATTGGGAAGAAAGGGTTATCTTGAAATATTGAGGTACTCGCCGATATTTTGCAAAATTAAATGAGAAAAAATGAAAAGGAAAATGCCGACAGGCTTACACAATGACAGTTTTCAGACTCGGAGGCATATGATCATCTCTGCAGATTATGCAACAGGCCCAGATCACGTGAGGCCATGAGGGGATATCCACGCAACTCAGTACCAAACACTAGCGCTCACAGAGTGAGCAAACACAAAGTGAGTACCCCTAACGTCAGCTCAGTAGTCTGTAATAGATTGTAGTCAACTAAGAAACCTTGGAGAAAGGCTTAACACTGTGGCTATGCCGCTAAGTCCCTTTTGATTTTTGTCATAGCTCAAAATCGTTCTCCCACACCTCAACCTGAGCCATGAACACCCCCACCAGTTTATGATATGACCCATCACAATGGCATGACGTCAACGGATCTTGACAGACGGAAGTCTTGACAGACGGAAGTTCTTGACAGCAGCATATTGGTTTTCAACTCTAATACCTTCTCTGTCTATAAATAGACACGAGAAGGTAAAAATTATGGAAAGATCATAAAAAGCTAGAAATTTTTTCCTTTCAAGGAATATTTATGAATGTTGTTAGTCTGCATTTGGAAAACATAGAACTTTGATGTTGCTAGTCTTTTGTGCAGAAGACTGTCTTTGATTCAATCATTGTTGAAAAGTTTTATGAGTAGGCAGGCACCGAAAATATACAGACGTACATGTAGTCTTTGTGTTTTAAATTGGTTTTAAGCATTGTTAATACTTGCAGGCTTAGATTACAAGGTTTTTTTTGGCTGGCTACTTGTTATTATCTACATCAATTTGATCATGAGATACACAAAAGATTACTTTCAAAGAAATTTTGTAGCTCAGTTTCATGTGCATAACAAAATTTTAACATCACATTGTGTGGTACAGCCGAAATCTCAATTTACTTTGTTGTCTTTGGTGATATGAATCAGATTTAGTATATTTTGGTCTGGAATTTTCTCTTATATTCATGAAAAGAGGGAAAAAAGTGAAATGAGTAGCTTCCTTTGATATTTTTATGCGCTGAAAAAATTTAAACTTTTCTGTGTGCATCCCTTTTACTCAGCCATTGGATTCAATCTGACCATTTTCATTGTAATTGGCTAAACATGCCGGTAGATATTTATTGCTGAACATGCCCAGCTATCTGATGAAATAAAGTTTTAGGTTATGTGACAGCAAAGCCTGTAACTATGGTAGCCAAAGCCAGTCTGAAATGTGCAAGAAACCAAATAAAATCATTGATCTGGTCATCTGCTCATGAAAGAAAGTGAAAATCTGTAACATTTCATAGTTTTCTAAAGTCTCAAATCTTTTAAAGTTTTGTCATGCCTACTGAGGTCTTTTCAGTCAATTTTTCCCTTTTATCTGTTCACTGTGCTTACTTTATAGAAGTTTTACTGTTGTGCTGAATTGCAGCAAAATTTACTGGTGAAAGGGTTTTGCATTGTACCACTACTCACTGGTTCAGGTATTACAGTTGTCAATGGGAAAGTAGGAATTGTCTCAAGTGTGATCAAATTTGAGGAGTATAGATGAAATAGCTGAAATAGTTAAAACGACCTAACTTGCTCATAATATGAACATTAAATTTTTCCTTTCAAAAAACGTTGGCATGTGAAATGCATTGTGCGTACTTAGATTGTATCTGTATAATGTGAAGTGAATCTTGTCTAGCATTCCTACAGACATCCCTAACGGAAAATCAACCAATCCAAACTAGAGAATTTCAACTTCAATAAAAACTTTTGCCGATCAAAGACACATAAAGAATTACTACTGTAACCCCCACTCTTCTACCCTCAGTCATTTTTGAAGTGGCTTGTTGACTTTTACTTATGAAGTGTACATTTTAAATAAGGCAACATTTTAACTTTCAAGAATGTATAAATATTTCACTCAAGAATGAGCTGCAGGATATATCTTTGAATATCTCATTTGTTTGATCATCAGCATGTTTTCAATGATCTTGCAAGCATTACCAAAAAGAGGAACCAACAGCCAAATATTTAATCTAGACCATTGCATGTAAATCATGAAAGTAAAAGTTCTGCTCACCAAAAGTTAGCTGTCTTCCTTTGATTTCACACTGTGCGATCTACTTCACCGTTTGCAAAGACCAACTCAAATTTCAGCCTGGTCAGGAACTGTGCGGAGCATCGTTGATTTTGCTCAAGGAGAAAGTTCTTTCCTGAAGCACACAGTGCAGCATTACTTCCTTTTGTTGTGTCCTTTTGTGGGAAGTGCTATTGATATGCAAATACATGCAAATGCAATGGTATTCTTTTCACCAATGGCAGCAGTGTAATGTTACCTTTGCAATGAGGTCACTGCCCTTTGATTGGACAGCCTGTCAAAGCATAGTTCCCGATTAGATGATCACTTACTTGAAACTTTACTTCCTTTGTCTTTGTTACACAACATTTGAGTGGGAAAAGTCAATAATTTTTTTATGCTATTGTCAATAGTCAAAATAGGAAGTTTGCATGAAGCTAGCGTAGTACTGTCAGTTCTTAAATAGGGCATTCTTCTCTCGAGAAATAATCCATCACTTCATTATGTGAGAGTTTCATGAGGGACGTAGCTAAAGTTCATAAAATTTCATTTAAAATTTTCATGAATGATGGTCCATTCTTAAATGATTTAGGCAGAAAGGAAATAAAAAGTCGACGTATGCAAAGAGCTTTAAAAAAGAGCAATTACTGAATTTGATCATGAACTATTTAATCTATACCAATGTCAGGGTAATGTACACCTCTACGTTAACCGTATTTATCTGTGTAATAGACCAGGGTCTGGGGCATTTAATTTCCATCAGAAATTGGGGATGGGTGCTTACCTGGACCCTACCAAATATGATCAGTTTCATTTTCATCGAAAAGAAGGCTGGAAAATGTGACATACGCTACATTCAAAATTTGTCATAAACTTTGTCTGATGTCAAACACAGCAAACAGATCTTTCAAGGGCCACCAAATGTGAAAAGAGAATTACTGGCACGACAAAAAATATACCGTTACAATGATTTTGAAATTTTTTATTTTCCATTCACCCTGAAAACCTTAAAAGTTAGGATTGGTGCTTACCCAAACGTCACTGCAATTTGAAAAGTTTTAGGGAAAGCTTGGGTGGGTAATTGGTCGAGCATTGGTGTTTATGTGGATATTAAAATATGGTATGTGTTTCTCATTCTGGAGATCCGGCTACCAGACAGTATAGTATGGTGGTTCTAAAGGCCTTAAGTGGTAGGAAATTAAGTTTTCTAGTCACAAAATCTGAGTTTTTTTGGCCGTATTGAAATACACTATGTATACTACCATACTCCCCTTGATATTTTATACCAGGACAAATGTCAACAGCATGCACTACATGTGAAATCTTTTGTAACTTTACAGGAGTATGATTGTTAAAATCATTTTAGGAAGTGTATATGATAGTTAGGTGTTGACTCTAGCAGGTGTATTTTGAAGAAAAGTTAAAAGCGGTTCTGAAATTCTATGCTCCACTAAATAAGCATTGTACAGGTCAGAGGTCAGAGACCTGGGCACTCTCACACACGCACACCATAAAACGTATTGTAGAAAATAATTTTCTGCTCAATTGGGAATGAAGTTCTTAAGTAGGTGAGGCAGAGGGGTTTACCCACTTTAAATGCAGAAGTGACTGTGGAAAAAATGGATCAGACCGGATGATGTCATAAATTTTCCCACTTTCTAGAGAAAGGGTTGGACAGAGCCTCAGGGCATACATGCATTAGTGGCAGTTTACAAGTGCTGTGAAAAGATACAGGTGATTGTTCACAATTCTAACATTTCCTGCCCTTGAAGGCTTGACCGACTAAATGTTTCTGATGCTGTTTTTAACTTCTTTCTTTCAAGCAGTCACATTTATATTAATCCAACGAAAAAAGAGGAGTGCGTTTCAGATGACTGGACCAAAATACCCTCTGACTTTAAACTTTTTTCAGTACTTTTAAAAGTCAAGCATGATTTTGTCAAATTTTTCCTTTTTTGAGATGTTTCTCACTCCTTTCAAAATAAAAAATAAAGCTTCCCAACTGACTTAACCTATTTGCCTAATCAAACGTGATGAATTCCTCAAATCAGATAAGTCATGAAATGTAAATAATTTGTTTCAAAGAGAAGTGAATATTTTCCTCACATTCAACCCTTGCGTTGGCAAAAAGGTTTTATTTTTTTAAGACACATGAGTCAGTCTGTGATTTTTACATCAAATGTCTTTTGGTATAATCTTAAATCAGACTGTACTTGAATACTTGCTTCAGATAAAGGGCAAAATATTGTTCCTCATTTAACCAAAATAATCTAAAGTATTAAGGAAGTCAAGTTAGTTTTGTGATTTATTTCCTCATATATTTGGTCTTTTGTTACAGCTTCATCTTTTGTACGAAGGCATGATGTATGATGTATCATCATCATGCATCGGGTATTCAGACAAAATTGATTAGTGAAAATGCTTGTTTTCACGATTGGAAAGTGAACCTGTGGCATGAATAAATGAGTTTTGTATCATCATTATTACTGTCAATAATAGCTTGTGCAGCGGGCTGCTTAAAGGCAGGGAACTCAATCCCCCGGATCAAGTTTGTTCTAGTCTATAAGAGGATTATGAAGGTGTCATAGCCTTTTGTTTTCCATTGAAATTGTAATCTAGTAAGTAAATTTCCAGGCAAGACAATCTGACACCTGACACAGGCCTTTAAAGCATTATCCAGCAGCTTTCTGATACACACGTGTCAGTCCTTTACTATAAGATTTTTTCAGTGACTCAAAGTTGCCACCATATTTCTATCCATTTAATGCTGTGCACCCGTTTAGGGGCATGACTGTCTTCATGATTGTATTTCTTTAATTACTATTTGGTAGCAACAAAATGGCCAACATTTTGTTGCTGTCATCTTTATTTTCTCTTTCACGTGATTAGTCTGAAAATGGCGGGAAATCTAAAATGATGTTAAAACCTTTCAATTTACATGCCATCTTCAACACTTATGACAGTCTTATACACTTTTTCAGTCTTAAATGGGTCCTATTCAAGAAAACTCTTGAAAAAAAACAGGATATTTTTAGACAGGTTTGTTACACATTTGCAGCTATTCGGGCTTTACATCTGTAGTTTGTCAAATTGGCTCAAAAGGCACACTGTAAGATGTACATACTGTACATGTAATACCCAATTTTATTACGTCTACTATTTTTCCAACATCTTCAACAGTTGATCTTTTCTCATTCTATTTCAGCTATCGTGTATGTGAACTGCTGTACGACAAGAGGAGACAGTATTACAAGATCCTAGACTGCTATTTAAAAGATTCTGCCAGACAGGTAGGAACAAAGTTTAGAGAAGTTCAGAGTGAACTCAAGTATACATGTATGAAAGGAGAATAGCTATTGTCCAGCTGTTTTAATAGACATCATAACTTAACTACAATATTCCTAGTCTGTTGTAAAATACTGGACGAACTTCTTTAATCATTATCAAACTATAACATAAAACGTGATTTCATACTCAGTCTTCAATTTTCGTGCAACTATTTTCCACTTTATTTTACAGAGGTCAAGGGGTACATGGTGAAAGCAATAGGTGAAAAAATATATAGTGTGGAAAACAAGCTTTGCATTGTACTGTAGCTCATTATTCCTAAGTGGTTCTTGTACACAGGCGTAATTAACTTCCTTATAGCTCTTAAATCGACCATGAGACATAGCTGAACTGAACTGTTGAAAGGACGTTTCTCCAGAAGCTAATTCTTTCGAAGCTACTTTCTGAGAACAGGAATATCAATTACCATAGAAACAGTTATTTTTATGAAAGCGGTACACATTTTGAATTTTAATATCAGTGAATTTTAAAATCATTTGCTCCTGTAGTGCCAAAATTTGCTGGGTGAAAGATTTATTTAATCACTGGTTATTGAAGCAAACTGTAACCAAAAGTTTTAAACTTTCACCCTGGAGATTTGTATTAAATCTTAGGGCTCCATCAGATGTAACCCCAATGATGTATTTTCCCATGATTTATTTTCTACAAGTAAAATGCAGTTCCTTGTTGCTCCCACTTCTATGATCATCTTGAATTGCTTGTCGATGCAACGTGTATGTGTGTACTATCAAACGTTGGTACCACAAAACGGATTCCAGTCTAAACTAGAATTCATTTGTCAACAGTAGCATTGCATATTACAGTGTTTCATCCAGCATGGCATCAACAGGGGCATTTCCCCTTTACAAGAAAATTTAGGAGGGATTTCACCAGTTCATGTGCTCTACTTGTGTCTCTAAGGTGTGACTGGCACCATTTCATGGGGGTTGTCCCCCTTGACAAATTACTAGGGGTTGCCAAAATGTCTTTAGAGGGGTAATCCCCTCATCTTCCTATCTAGATGAAACACTGATATTACATACTATGCATTTTGTTGGCAATGGTAGTACTTTCTGTAATCCCCTCATCTTCCTATCTAGATGAAACACTGATATTACATACAATGCATTTTTGTTGGAAATGGTAGTACTTTCTGTATGTCTATATACTTTGGGCAAAGAATACAAAAATGTATTTGTTTACATGAAATAGAAATTTCATCAAAAATGCTTCTATTGTCCCTTAAAGAAGACTGACTCATTTTTGCTGTCCTTTTAGCACCAAGCATTTTCATTTATCCATGGTATTATGTCAGAGGGATTTTACGCACAGGAAGAGAAGGACGCCCTACAACAAGAAGCCATCAAGCATTTAGAGGTGAGATTGTACTGTGAGAATGTACTGAGATTGTACTGTGAGAATATACTGAGATTGTACTGTGAGAATGTACTGAGATTGTGATGTCAGAATGTACTGAGATTGCACTGTGAGAATGTACTGAGATTGGACTGTCAGAATGTACTGAGATGGTACTGTGAGAATGTACTGAGATTGTGATGTCAGAATGTACTGAGACTGTACTGTGAGAATGTACTGAGATGGTACTGTGAGAATGTACTGAGAATGGACTGTGAGAATGTACTGAGATTGTATACTGTGAGAATGTACTGGAATTGTACTGTGAAAATGTACTGAAATTGTACTGTGAGAATGTACTGAGATTGTACTGTGAGAATGTACTGAGAATGGACTGTGTGAATGTACTGAGATTGTACTGTGAGAATGTACTGAGATTGTACTGTCAGAATGTACTGAGATTGTACTGTGAGATGTACTGAGATTGTACTGTGAGAATGTACTGAGAATGGACTGTGAGAATGTACTGAGATTGGACTGTGAGAATGTGCTGAGATTGTACTGTGAGAATGTACTGAGATTGTACTGTGAGAATGTACTGAGAATGGACTGTAGGAATGTACTGAGATTGTAATATCAGAATGTACTGAGATTGTACTGTGAGAATGTACTGAGAATGGACTGTAGGAATGTACTGAGATTTTGCTGTGAGAATGTACTGAGATTGTGATGTCAGAATGTACTGAGATTGTACTGTGAGAATGTACTGAGTTTGCACTGTGAGAATGTACTGAGATGGTACTGTGAGAATGTACTGAGATTGTACTGTCAGAATGTACTGAGACTGTACTGTGAGAATGTACTGAGATGGTACTGTGAGAATGTACTGAGATTGTACTGTGAGAATGTACTGAGAATGGACTGTGTGAATGTACTGAGATTGTACTGTGAGAATGTACTAAGATTGTACTGTCAGAATGTACTGAGATTGTACTGTGAGATGTACTGAGATTGTACTGTGAGAATGTACTGAGATTGTACTGTCAGAATGTACTGAGACTGTACTGTGAGAATGTACTGAGATGGTACTGTGAGAATGTACTGAGATTGTACTGTGAGAATGTACTGAGAATGGACTGTGTGAATGTACTGAGATTGTACTGTGAGAATGTACTGAGATTGTACTGTCAGAATGTACTGAGATTGTACTGTGAGATGTACTGAGATTGTACTGTGAGAATGTACTGAGAATGGACTGTGAGAATGTACTGAGATTGGACTGTGAGAATGTGCTGAGATTGTACTGTTAGAATGTACTGAGATTGTACTGTCAGAATGTACTGAGATTGTAATATCAGAATGTACTGAGATTGTACTGTGAGAATGTACTGAGAATGGACTGTAGGAATGTACTGAGATTTTGCTGTGAGAATGTACTGAGATTGTGATGTCAGAATGTACTGAGATTGTACTGTGAGAGTGTACTGAGTTCGCACTGTGAGAATGTACTGAGATTGGACTGTCAGAATGTACTGAGATTGTACTGTGAGAATGTACTGAGATTGTTACTGTGAGAATGTACTGAGAATGGACTGTGAGAATATACTGAGAATGGACTGTGAGAATGTGCTGAGATTGTACTGTGAGAATGTACTGAGAATGGACTGTGAGAATGTACTGAGATTGGACTCTGAG
Source organism: Ptychodera flava (assembly GCF_041260155.1). NCBI lineage: Eukaryota > Metazoa > Hemichordata > Enteropneusta > Ptychoderidae > Ptychodera > Ptychodera flava. The sequence goes on along the minus strand of NC_091938.1, from coordinate 15,466,176 downwards.
AATGTACTGAGATTGGACTGTGAGAATGTACTGAGATTGTACCGTGAGAATGTACTGAGTTTGTACTGTGAGAATGTACTGAGTTTGTACTGTGAGAATGTTACTGAGATTATACTGTGAGAATGTACTGAGTTTGAACTGTGAGAATGTACTGAGATTGTACTGTGAGAATGTACTGAGATTGTACTGTGAGAATGTACTGAGATTGTACTGTGAGAATGTACTGAGATTGTACTGTGAGAATGGACTGAGATTGTACTGTGAGAATGTACTGTGATTGTACTATATCTACAATTATTGTTCAGAGAATATAAGATAGAGGTTGAAAGTTTAAATATTTTTGAAGTTTTTACAAAATGTATACTACATCAGTATTTTTGTTAAAGGTTTAGGAACGTAGGTTCATACATGAGTTTGCAACGAAGGGAATGTCTCCTATATGATTGCATGGAGAACTCCAGGAATATGACTGGAAAACCCCATTACCTTGGTAAAGAGCTTAACAAAAACATTATGTATTTATTTTGTGGATGAGGGGCTGACAAATAGTGAGTTGTGCTGGCATGTTGGATCAGTATTACTTGTTCAGAGAATGGAAGATAGAGAGAATGTTCAATTAGTTTGTGAAAGTTTTGCAAAATGTATAGTAAATTCATGTATTTTACTACAGTTTAAGAACATACCGTAGGTACAAGCATTGGTTGGGAACAAATTGATGCCTGCTATGTGATTGCATGGGGAACTTCGGTAATATGACGGGGAAGCCCCGGTAAAGTTTACTCAGTATCAACCTTAACAAAAACACTTTCAGTGTGTTTACCCATGGGGTTTCGGGCTGACAAATAGTGGGTTGTACTAGAATGCTGGATCAGTGTTTTGATATTTTGAAAAGATTTACCGGTAATTGATACCTTGAAAACATAATTGTAATACCAGTGTCACATCTCAAATGCAACATTTTAAGTCCCCTATGTTATTTGAAATGATTAACAAAAACAAATACATGAAAGGTTCATCCTGTCCAAAGGTAAAATTTACGTAATTGCATATTCTTCTGACTTTAACAGTGCTATCACAAAAATTAAATCTTTCACCCCAGTTCCAAATGTAGAGGTCCAGGTTTTACCCTCAGAAACAATAGGAATGTTCCAAATTTGATGATGGAAGGGTGAAAGGCCACATTTAGTGTTCATGATATTCAAGAAGAATTTTACTGTATGTGTTGTGTATCTGCTCTCGAAGGAATTGGTGACGCTGGACAGCAAAACAACCGCTCAGTTGATATTGGATGACTTCACTCACTCAATCACTGACATCGCCAAAAAATTAGAGGTGAGTACACAGCTCAGAAGTTTTTACAAGACTGTCCTGTTGAAGAAGCAAAGATTGGTTTCCAAAAGTTACGATATTTGGAATGCCACCCATTGCATATTGAGACTCTTGTCGCAGCCAATATTGAATGATAATCGTGTTATTACTGTTGCATGTTCATTGGGCAAATCAAACATCATCATAAAGGCAGAGCTCAGTGGCATATTGTCACATACTGATGGTTTTCAAAAAGTGTTCTTTGAGTTGTGATGTACAGTGATAATGTTATGGTAAAAAATTCACTGAGCACAGCCACTTTACACCCCACTCCACTGAATTCTATGCTGAACTTTCTTTGCTCCAATGAATTCTTCAATTTCATTTTCTCAAAAAAGTACATGTTGAGTTATTTGCATTCTAGTCATTTTGATCTAAAATGCTCCTTCTGATTGTCATAAAGATAGAATTTTCATCTATTGGTGAGGTGTTTTGACGGAAATCTACAACAATACACCATAATGTATACTGAGGCAATGGATAATTACCAGAACATAATGTAGTTTGAAGTATTCTTAAAACTATTTTAGCCCATGAGGGAAAATGCCAAGAGGGTTTGACCGGTTAAGAAGGGCTTGACTACGCAGTTCTGCGTAGTGAAGCTTCATTACGTATTCATGGTGACCCCTGGCCAGCTGTCAATAACTTTGGGGGCTTTTGTCTTTTGGCCTGCTTTGCATATGCGTCGTTGGACACGACCTGCCAATCACCCAGGTAGTCAATTAAACTATTAATTGACTGTTTACCGACCCAATTAACACTATCCAGCAGTATCAGTCATATTTTAATCGCGTGGCCCGGGTTGGCACAACGTAGGAACGCGTGTATTTCTATGTGTACGTTTCACTTGTGGTGTTGTTTGTACCATCATGCGTTTGAAGTCCTTGTTTCACCTACAGCATTACCTTCAAGTGACATGCTTACTATTAATGTTCAGTATCATTGCACCGAGTTCTGCCTACGGTGAAAACCACCTGTTTTGCCTACTAATTACTGCCCGTCGCTGCCCATCCTGAATGTAGCCTATCTATAGCTACAGTAATCACATAAATCATTTATCAGTTTTGATATATACTCCTAAATTGTAAGTTTGATCAAAATCGAGACCACATGCAAGGGCTATGCAGACTGTCCATGTACGCACACACAGTGACAAGAAGGCGGCAAACACCTACTCACCAAGCACATTGAATAACAAAAATCGTACACATAACAAACAACTGAACCACAACATTAAATACAAAATAAACAATCACAGTAACGTAACAGAAAATCAGGTATTTCCAAGAAAAGCCGACAACAACATGAAATTCAACAACAACCTATCATCGCTCAAACTATGAAACTCCGAAAAATAGTACTAGGCAAAAGCCTTAAAATTCATTCGGACACCAACAAAACAAACAGAATAAAACCACCTCAGGATTTCAACAAATAAAGTCGTATAATGTTACTACGCTACATCGTAAGACACAAACAATCGCAACACCAATTCAAAGAAAAGTCAAATTGGACTCCACGAACAACAAAAAACAAAAACTTGAAAGCTATCTGAAGCTTCTAAACTCGCACTTCTAGAGATACCCTTTCAAACAAGGAAACAAAACATGTCGCGTGCCAAAAGAATCGCGATAAACCAGCTTGCAAACAATGGACAAATTTTGGGAAAATAACCCTTCGACAAGGGTCGGTTTTCGTTATTGTCAACACAAACGATTACGTACTCGAATGCGAAAGGCAATTACGTAACACAACAAGCCAGAACAAACAGTAAACAAAGTAAACGAACTATTAATTAAAATGAAAGAGAACAAGCACATCAACCAGGACACTTGTAAGTATCTTGATCCAATAAACATAAAATCTGTACCCCGCAGTGGTACTTATTGCCTAAAAATTCACAAACCTCCGCAAAAATCTAAAAGACACACCAGTCAAAACAAAATTTACCGAAGTAAAGAAATATAGAACAAGCAAACCGAACCACCAAACGGACTCACAACGTGACCAAAATTAATGTACTTGCCTCGCTACTCGGAAAGCAAGACCACTAAAATGCATTAAAATAAATTTTCACAAACACAAACTAAGGAAAGAATCTACACTGCGACTGATGAGAAACCACACTCGGGTTTCGAAACGCAAGCGTCAAAGGGCGACTCTATCAACTTTTGTAACAACATAGGTCCGGCTGCGTCTCGCCATAAGCTTTCCCCACACAAACAAAACATTACCGTACACACTAATCCAAACTTCTCTACAAATATCCAAAGCGAAACAAACATTTCATTAACACAAACAATCGGATAAGAATGTAGGAACACATTTTCGAAACGAATCAAACACAAACTCGACACAAAAACATTTAGGATAGTTAGGTGGGGAGCCTGTTTCACATTTTTTGCATCTCGCTATACTGTCTATGATTCTAAAAATAAAGTCATCTGCCACTTTTTCTGTATACGCGGTTTGGCAAAATTCATCTCTTCAATCGAAAGTCGGGCGATTTCATGGTTCTTTGGGGCACTTAAGTGTACGTCGAGGTTAAGGAATGTAGTTACATTCGCGATGTTTTATTCGAAAATTATTTATTTCTTCAAGGGCAAATGCACATAATTTATGCTGTTGGAAATACTGGCCGCTCATAAACAAGACAATAAACTCAATATATGTGCATCTTTACTTATATTGTCAAAGTACCACCGACACCCACAAAAAACCAAATGGTTCAGTCCAGGTATTTGCAACTCTGCCATCCGACTGGTCAACAGGAAATCAACCATAGGTGTCTTTTGGCACGCGTATACGCCAGTCACCTAGGCGACGGTAATCTGCACCACTTATCACCATCGGGAAGGTACTCCTCCCAATATACCACTGGCGATCCCACCCTCAAGGCACTGCGTCATTCGACCAAGCATTGTTATTGTAATTTCCTGCATAAAATTAACAGCGAGGTCAACCGGTCAAAATGTCTTGGCATTTTCTGGCATGCTGAATTACTCTGAATTCAAGATCCACATACAAGAAGGACTAAACAAAGCTTTCTTCATGAATGGGTTCAACCATACAGGAAAGGAAACACTCAACAGGTTTTTGTCTTATTTTTGTTTTCTGCAGAGTCAAGTTGTCCTGTACGAATTTCTCAAAGGTGTGTTTGATTACAAAGAATCATCGGGAAGTGCAATATATGTGAGAGAGCAGGCCATCATTGACCCTGAAGTCCAAGAAAAGTACATTGAACTGATGTGTCAGTACCACATCAACAATGTCTATAACTATGTCAGAAATACTGAAAACTATAGAATAGAAGAAACATTAGAGGTAAGTTTAAGTTTTGTGAATGTTTTCAGGTGATTGCCCCATATTTGTAACCCTTTTGTCCCCCTATTTCCAGTACATGGGTTCACCCAGCCTATTGAAAACTATGGGATCATACCATTAAGTCTGGTAGAGAAAGTGTGTAACAGGCATTGATTCATCCTAGACACAGTTGCCATATCATATCTGTCTGGACATCACATTCATTTTCTCACAGTGCAAAGTTAACCCTAATCCTGCCAAGTTCATATGTCACCATCAGGTCAAGTTGGTTGAAACTAATATGGCATAATACATCCTGTATGTTGCATTTAAACAAAATCTTGAAAATTTGAAGACAGAGATACTGTAAAACATGACTTTTACCAACTCAACCAACGGTAACATACCACCATACAGTACATGCCAAGTAGGTGAGAACGTGAAGGTCTGAGGGCCAATATCATTTTTAGCTCATATTTTACTGACTTGGCAGATGGCATTTTACAGGCCTGGCAGGAAAAGGGTTACTAAAAATTAATTTACAACTCTGCTTGATATGAAATGCTGTTGCAAATGTGTCATATATCATACAATGTGATTGATCGTTTTCTCATCTTATATTTCAGATTGTTCGTAGATACAAACTGACCAATGCAACAGCCTACCTATTGGAAAAAGCTGGAGATGTCCAAGGAGCCTTCGGAATCATGTTGGAAACTTTACAGAATAAAGTGAGAGTTTTTACGGAAATCACATCTCAAAATAATGAAGATAAGCCTGGTAAGTGTTCGGCAGAAAGTTGAAATTTTTAACTTGCTGTCATGTGTAGTGACATGCATCATCTTCATAAATTAGTCTGTGATTAGACCAAAAGGACTCTTGTGAAGAAGTCTGTGATTGGTCAATAATGTTTCTTACAAACAAGTCTGTAATTGGTCAAAACACCATAATGCAGATGTCAGTCAGCAAGCAGATATGCACTAGGGGTACAGATCACATCAATATCTATGTTACACATAATAAATCCTATATATTATATTTTTACAAATGATGCACAATGGTTGGCTTGTCACACCAGTTGGCATGTCACACCAATTGGATATGCCACACTGGTTGGCATGTCACACCTGCTGGCACGTCACACTGGCTGGCATGTCACTCGGGTGGCATGTCACATGGGCCGGCATGTCACACTGGTTGCTCTGTCACACTGGTTGCCCTGTCACACGTGGCATGTCACACCTGCTGGCACGTCACACTGGCTGGCATGTCACTCGGGGTGGCATGTCACATGGGCCGGCATGTCACACTGGTTGGTCTGTCACACTGGTTGCCCTGTCACACGTGGCATGTCACACCTGCTGGCACGTCACACTGGCTGGCATGTCACTCGGGTGGTATGTCACATGGGCCGCATGTCACACCGGCTGCCCTGTCACACCGGTTGGCCTATCACACCGGTTGGCCTATCACACTGGTTGGCCTGTCACACTGGTTGCCTATCACACTGGTTGACCTGTCACACCGGTTGGCCTGTCATACTGGTTGGCATGTCTTACTGGTTGCCCTGTCACACTGGTTGCCCTGTCACACTGGTTGGCACATCTCACTAGCACTGCAGAGTTAGAATTGATGATACTCAATTAAATGTGTTTCTGGAGTTGATGTATTTTATTTTGATATGTTTTATTGTATTTTCTTCTCTTTGTTCGGATATGAAGATCTTGCAGTATCTCTGAGTGCAGTCAAGGCATCATTAATGGTGCTGGTTCAGCTCTGTCAGAGAAACTCACCAAGGCTTGATGAAACTGAAAGACAGGTATGTAACATCAACCCTGCTGATATAATTTTTCTTGCTATGATTGCTGTAATATTTGGATTTAAGTTTTGTTCTTGATAGCATCCAGCTATACTCACATTTATCAACTAAGGAATGAAATCTTATTCCATTGTAGATGAAAGTCAAAAACATTTGTCTTGTTTTCTGCTCTATCCGTATGGTCAAGGCATACACAGTAGGTGTACAGTATGTCCATGTACATGATCAACACACCACATCATGAATGTCTGCAGAATCAGAGTCCAGCTTAATTATGAATAATTTGCTGATACACTCTACTTATACAAATGGTAACACAATCTGTTCAGTGACAAATTTTCACTAATGGGCTTAGTTGTTACCATGTACAGTTGATGACATCTGCCAAAATCCAGAAGCTCCCCCTACCCATCACAGTGATGATACATTATGATGTGGAAAGACTGGTTCACAGGATGTGCACACTCCTGGAATTTTTATACACTTCAGGAGAGTTCTGGAAAAATTTAATTGACTCTTTGAAACTCACTGAAAATTAATTAGCCGCCTGCAGCATACAAAATGTGTCATGCCATCGTGAAATGTCAAGTTTAAGTCAAACATGTTTGTCACATCTGAAGCCCCTGTGACATGTCAAATCTGCATATACTCCTGAAATTGGTAATTTGGAACCCTAGATAAATCCAGCAAAATTGTCAAAACAACTCACAGAAAATAATGGAATTTTCCGTTACTTTTTGGGTGCCGTCCTTGCCGTATCACTGTTTTCAGTTTGTCTAATGCTTGTTGATCTCCTATCCTTTTCATCACCAGGGTCTGTGGTTTCCACTGTTGGACCTAATGATGGCAGCGCAGAGGAAAATCAAAGGCTCTATTCCAGATGCACAGTTAGATGGTGAGTTAAATGATCTCTCCATATGAGCGAAAGTGTCAGAAATACCAAAGGTGAAATTTGTATTAAAAAGATACGAGACAGTAGTCAAAATTTGTACATCTCCCTTTATTATCTTAAGTCAAGACAAGCTTCCAAAAATAAAATGGATACATGGATGTCTGACTGCTCATTTGCAAATGTAAAGAATTTGCACAATATTGATATTCCTTCATCATGTCTCCTTTAATATTTATCTAATGATGATACTCACAAAAATGAAAAATCCAGTGCCATATTGTACATGTGAAAGTCACACAATTTAAAGGGACAAAGTCGGCCATTTTTCATGAATTTTATTTGATACAAGACACTACTTAAATTGTTTGACATGTTGAAAGATACTGAATAGATGGGTGACCATGCATGACTGAACCAAAATACTGTTGAAGAATTTGTACATGCAGTGCCGTGACCAAAGCAATTGCTGTGTAATTTTTTTGCTGCAGAGTTCAAGGAATTGACCAAGCATGTGTTGAACAGCATGATGGGATACATAGCACTGCCAGCAATTCTTCAGAAGACGATGCAGGTACTGCCCTCAAAGTTATGATCATTTCAAAAAATAGGTCACTGAACTGTATCAATCTGACATTCATCTTACTACCTTAAAAACAGGATCTTTTGACAGGACTTTGTCTCAGACACACTTGTTTACAGAAATAGTAATGCAATTTTATCCACCAGTAAAATTTCATGGTACTATCACTATGGGATTTAAAATGACCATGAAAAATTTGTTTGAAAATAACTGAATGGCCGAGTAATAACTGTTATTATTCAACGAAAGCAGCATATTTGAATTCCCGCAAAGTTGTACATGATTTCATAGAATCTGGCTTCAATAGAAAAATATCAGCTTACAAACTTCTCTCTCCTTACAAAAACATCCCACAGGAATTCTATGAGTTCCGTAAATACACCAGGATTAGACTCAGAAAAACCTGTGGGATTGCCATGGGATTTCTGCAAGACAATAGGACACATTTGGGACTGTGCATACAATTTTACCTCCAAATCTAAATAGGCCCAGAGTGTAACACATTTGTTCCTTTTATGTCGTAATGTAAAGTGTTTCAACCAACCCCATGAATCTGCTTTGTTTACCACGTTAGGATCCTACCTACAGTAGTGGAAAATTTGGTGACATGAGAGAACTAATTCTGGGAATGTTAGACACTTACAACTATGAACGGGTGAGTATCATATTGGTTATACTTTTCTTTCATGTTTGCCAAATGAATTTGAATTGCATTGATGTGATTGCATGTAGAAAAAGAGAAATGTGAGCTGGAAGTGGAAGAAATGAGTGTCACTGATTCAAATTACTGCGTGATTTACCATGAACTGACATGGTTACATGTTAAAGTTGCTGTGTTGTTGTTGAAAGTCAGACCACATAAACCATAAATGGAGCTCATATATCGCAAAAATGTTTTCTACTTCTACCTGATAAACTTAACAGTATACATTTTACGCTTGACAACAAATTTCTAAATAAGATGGGAGGATGAACTTGTGTCAAATAAACATATCTGCAGACTGTTAGATGTTAGGGTCATCTGTGTCAAATTCTAAAGACATCCCTATGTCCCAGAGATGATCAGATTTTTCAGTTTGTTTTCATAAAATATATTACTTAAACTCGGCAGTCTCTTTAGGCACATTCTCCCATCATCATAAGTGTTCTGACAGACAATAGAGATTGTAACATTTTGACATTCTTACATTGTTACATCTAAATCTATTTAGTTTCTATATAAATATTTAAAAATATTTCCGAATATTTTGAGTTTTCATGTTTTTTCTTCCTTGTGTGCCAGTGTTGCCTTTGCTCAATAGCGTTGATCGCGATTTCGGGTTTGTTACTAAATATAGCTGCACGCGTGCGACTTTCGGACAAATAAGCTGAAATTCGGACAAATTTTGTCGTTGTATGCACGGCTGTTGTTGCAGCTTGTAGTCTCAGTCATCAATTCATACGAATAAGTGTGACGCTAAATAGCCTTTCTAACACTCGCAGGTTTTATTTTCGTCGTTTATGCGGAAAATGCAGACAAATGTTTATTTATGCATATTAATGAGAGAGAACAGTGACGTCATTTGCGATCAGCGCTATTTGATCAGCTATCGACTCAAGGTTGTGTTTTTTTACTCAGGAAAATTTGATCGATCACACATTTACATTTATTGGTACAGGGCTGACTCGAGGAAATTTTAAGAAATCACAAAACTGACTGGAAAAAAATCAGAAATCATGGAAAGTTTGATGACCCATGGATTAATGCTATTAAGTTGACATCTCTATTTTATTGACATTACACAGACTCTGCTGAGAACAACAAATAGTTTGCTGAATCATGATTTGCACTGGTCGCTAGCCAATCTGAAACAGTCTGTCAACAAGGGCATGGTACCAAAGGGTGATGTGTGTCATGTCTGCAACAAACCTTACACGTACCCTGAAGAGGATGAAAACATAATAGTCTTCAGGTAAGAGTCTATCGATGAGAGAGATATATGTTGACCAATTGAGTATGGTTAACATACAGTAGGGACGTGACCATAGATGAAATGTGTACGGGGTAGCTACAAAAAATCAAAACTGTATTTTGAATTCTACTGGGGAGAGCAAATTATTTTCAGGACCACCAGCCCGTCAAGTAGCCAAAAGATGATCACTACATCGTACTCAGGTTCCACGAGTCCAAAGCCAAAATATTTTGAACATTTGAACGATTCCTTAGTCCATCAAGGTAGCCAAAGCAAGAGTGCAATAGCCCATGATCTTGGACTGACGGGTTATGCTCATACATGATCCCAATATAAAAGCCGTTATTTCAAATATGTACAATTTAGACGCAGTGTGAAAAGTTTGTTTGTCTAAGGTGTTCTTCATTTCCCATAGAGGGAAAGAAATCATAATGAGTACCCTCCATCAAAAACTCATTTATTCTAGATTGAGCAGAGTTTCACTGACATTAAAAGACAACGCTCAGTTTCACTTCACCTTCTGTTGTATTATATGACTGATATGTTTTCCAATTTTCCAGTTGTGGCCATGCGTATCACCTCCTGTGTCTCCGGGCAGTGGGGAGCTGCACCATGATCGAAGGGCAACAGCACTGGTTTTGCTATCAGTGTAACACCAATAAAAGAGGGGGTAGGAGGGATAGAAAGAAGAGCCTTACACAGCTGTCACCAACAACTACGTCACCCCCTGGTGGTAAAAATGCTGCTGGTGTTGCAGGGGATAAGAAGAAAAAGTCACAGGTTGGAAGACTTAATCTTTCTGTGATTTACACCGCCGTACTCTACCTAATTTTGTTTCAACCCTATTGTTTTGCATGGTAATTCTGGATCTTAATGGAGAAGGCAGGGTTGAATGACCAAAAGCAGCACAATTACTTTCATGGCATTTTCTTTTATTTATAAAAAAAATGACATTTTGGCATGTTGGATTGACCAGAAATTTCTCAATTTTGAGTGCTTTTAGGGGTATAGTTTGAACAACATCTGCAAAGTTTGTAAACTAAGGCTTATGAAAGAGTTAACTTTGAAAACACAGGAAATAAAACCATTTATGCAGTGCACTATCTGAGGTACATGAATATGCAACTTTGATAGGATGAGATGTGCAAACACAAACAGCACTAATGTAATATAATTTGCATATATGAATACTAATTAGGTAAAACTGAGGGAAGACAGATGAACACGTAAGAAGTTGATGTCCTTCACTGTGATCACCAGAGTGGAAATTACATTGTTTGTTAAATTAGTTTTTGTCGTCAGCTCAACAAGTGCCAATTGGATTTCGTATTTGATGAAATATTAACTGGAGTTTTGCATGTGTTATATGTATGTAGAATATTTTCTTTCAGGAAACACACTTAGATGAAACACAGGAACAGTCACTAAAACAACTCAGAAAAAATACCAGGGGACCATCCAGGGTAAGTAAGAATTCCGTCTTAAACTTGATTGGAACTAATTTGGGATAATTGGATCTTTATATTTTTCAAATTTCTCAAAAGTGTAAGGTGCACTATAGCTGAATGTTGCGATATTACAAATTACTTGTAAAAACAAGTGTGTCACTTAAAAAGAAAAGGAGATAAGGTTATATTTGCAGCCTGAATCGACATTACTTCACCATCCAATTATCCCAAATTAGTTGCCATCGTATCATTAGATGATGATTGCCCTGTATTCCAGACATACCCAAACAGATTTCATTACACTAAAAGTATTAAATTTGACAGTCAGTTTATTTATTCAGTTTTTCATTTTAAAAAACAACAGCACCATTCCATAGATATTTCAAAACTTATATACACTGATCAGAATAGTGCCAATTTAAAGTGTTTCAACCAACCTTACCTACCATATTTGGACTGGCTGACTTTAAATTATGTCAGCATTTTCAAAACTAATCCTCAATTTCACTATTAATATTACAGTTTTTATATTGGTAATGGTGAATTTTTAGCCTAGCTAGCTTTCCATATTTCATGGAGGCACATACAGGAGAGATGCAATTGTTGCTTTGTAAATCTGTTGTTAGTGGTACCTGTATGTCCAAAGACCACATCACCAACTGGACTTATTTCTGTGTTCCAGCTGGCCATCTTGTGTGAGTTGTCAAGAACAGATCGAGGAAACCCAGCCCAGAGAGGAATCATCAGCTCAGACAGCATACTGCACAATGAGAGCTTCAAACTACAGCTAGCTGCACCACCCCTGGAATCATGACAGGGAAACCCATAGGAACTCAAGACAATAGCTTTAAAAAGTTATTTCCTGTTAGCAATGGCACATTATAAATGTGAATTATTATGAAGTTGCAACAAGCTGATGAATTTTATACTCAGTTAAGCATTTTCATGGCTCAAGTCCTCATTGTTGCAGATAATGCTTTAAATTACACACATCCTATATACCGAAGTGTACAGTGTTTTCTTTCTCCTTTGTTCTCCTTGTCAGAGTGACAGTATTGTATTCAAATGGTTCGATTGCCATTTAATTTAGAATGAGGCAGATCACTCCATATGTAGTGTAGGTGATGTCCAGCCTACCAAAAATGAATTATCTTATGGTGATTTCAAAACAAATTGCATTGCTCTTGTTCATTTCAGTAATACATGTATATTTCAATGAGGTACTTTTTTGCTCTCTGTATCAATATGATTGCATTCGTACAAGAAGAAGAACTGGACAGGCAACAACAAGCCCTGAGAGTACAATGCTAAGAAACATAGCGCCATGCTTATGCTGAATGTGAAAGGACTTATTTGTATTTAAAGAGGTTGTGCTTTTAACAGTAGTGTAAGGTCACAGTGATTGTCGTAATTAGACTCATCTTCTATTTCAAGTCCCTCTGTTATTCACCTAAACAACCCAACCAAAATCTTGTCCATCATGTGCATTTTCTCAATGCTTGCCACAGTAGTCTGCGTTTGTGATGAAGCAACTCGTACAATGTATTTTCATAGCATAGTGTATTTGTAGCAATGTGAGTATATAGTCTAGTTGTCTTTTAACCCGTTCACCAGCATGGTTTGGTCCAAACCCATTGTTGTAAATGGCAATTGTAGACCTGTTCACAGAGAATTGGAGTGAATAGGTTACAAGATACAAACATGGTATTTATCAACATCAAGTAATAAAATCGTGAATTATTAATTACCTAGTGTATCTTTTGTGTATGTGCTTGTCCATGCCCACATTAAAGGAAAAACTCTTATTCAGCGGCTTGTGTTACATTTTATTTGACCTAACCTATACAGCGATTAAAATAAGATTCAAGATGAAAACCATATATTGAGTGATGGAGATCACATTGTGTTACAGGGTGACAGAGTAAACATTTGTAGACTGGAAGAGTGGTAGGAGTAGCTGTCTCAGTGTTTAGGGAAAATTACTGTTGGGTTTAGGATAATCCGGAAGATCTTTTACAGCCAATAGTTTTCGTCAAAATACGTTGAAAAGTATACCACACATTAAGCATGCAGCTTTGGTCACTTGGCCTTGCAATGGTTGGTAAGCCACAACTGAGAAAAACTTGAACAATTTAAAGGTGGCTGATGCCAGCAGAGCAGGGTTGGTGCATGTTTGATCATGACAATGGCGCCATCTACCACTTTTAGAAGAGCAACCTTTGTTTTCAGTGCAACATTAAAAAGTTTGTAATGAAACAAACTGTACGTCTCATGAAGGGGTTGAAATACGCGACTAGTTTGTTGAGAGACTTAAAGTTGGCCATGAAAATGATGTTTACTAAGTAAGCACACAAGCTGGTAAAAAGGGCCAAGGGGGAGCATTTGCTAATCAGGAAGGTAAGTTTAAGCCAACAGTGCTGTTTGTGTAAGGAGAGAGGTGATGACCATTTGCAAATGATCTCTTACTGGGGAGGTAGAAGTGGAAAATTGATTACAATTTACTGAAATTAAATACTGACGTTGCTCAGTGGTGCGAAATTACTGACAGAATTTGCCATCACATCTGCCATCAAATCGTGGGAAGTTTTGCATGTCAGCATTTGGATATGAAACTTTTCTCCACTTTCAAATCTTCAAAATAGTTTGAAATGCATGCATAATTTTCACCATTTGATGATTCAGTCACCCAGTTGCGTTTCTTTGGAACATCTCATGCTACATAATTAAGTTGTCCCAAAGTTTAGGGGGAGTGCCACGTGTCATAGAATAATTGAAAATATTACAAGCATGTTCAAAAAATCATGCTGAATTTTTACAAGTTTTTCTGCTGATCTGAAGCCTGACACGCACTGTGCACTGTCATGATGGAACGTTATACAAAGGCATGTACATCACAATATCCACCACTTTCTTTCGCAGTTATTTCTGATTTTTAGAGCACCCTCATGAGGTCATTTGGCACAAGTCGATTAGTATAGCAGTCATTTCTGCACTATACACTTCCCGATAATCACAAAAATGTCGAACGTCAAGGTTGAAAAACCAAAGTCAGTTGCCTTTGTAGTAATTTTTAGTAAGATTTAAATAAACTTGATCTGCCTTACACTTGGTTGGCTGTTATCATGGATGTGACTATACTCAACAAAATGATAGATGATTCAGGTACTTTTCTTGCAGTCTAATATGCATTAGAACAGCAGCAGTTCATCAATTAAAGATAATTTCTCTTTAAGTTGACATTGTCTGATTGGCCTTATAATGTCACTTTTGTTTCCTAAACTAGAGACACTATCTGTTAGGACAATCCATTAAATCCATTAGGCAGAGTACCACGTCAGCCACAATTTCCATGCCAAAGTAGCGTTTTTTCGATTTGGAAAGCCTCCACAATCCTTTTCAAAATCAGACGCACTTTCAAGACCTACTATAAAGTAATATATTTTGTACTTGTATTACTTCAAATTTAAGAAAAATAAAAATATATGTCATGAGTGCTGGTATAATACATTAAACTGTCGTAACAATACATCGCCCCACATTTGAGGCCATGTATTGTGTCGCATATTTTATGCATTGTATTGATCAAAACTAAATGCGCTGAATTTGATAGGACTTCTGAGGCATGTTTGTCATACTTTATTAGCAGTAATTGTTGCACAGAAAATCTGGCCACAGGGCCCTCGATCTCCAATGATTGTGATGATGATGATGATTAAATATTTAAAATATAAGCTCTTTTTGGTATTTATATACGTACCAAATATGAGCTACAAATGAAAAAAATAAAAATATATTTGGACTCAGTATAATTGTCATCATTATATTGTTGTTGTTGATAGTATTTGCAGAAAAGAATAAAGTATGTGCTGCAAAATTCAATACAGCCTAATTATACACAGCATACTTTGTTCTTTTCAGCAAATACAAGTAGAGATAGCTCATTTGCACTTCTAGTGAATTTCTCTTATCAGGCTTTATATCAATGCTGAATGGAATGGTTTTTGATTAGACTTTGAGGTACATTGGTTCAATTAGTTGTGCTTAATGTTGGATGAGTAGGACAAACGGTCTATTAGCTAATTTGCATAACTAGTAAATTTATGTAAAAAAGAATTGCTCAGATTTCTGGGCTCTATCAAATTAATGCTGAAGGTTTTGATGGGCTTGACATCTTGATTATTAGCTCATTTGCACATTTGATAAAGTTTTGATATTAGGCCATATGTTCACTCAGAAATTATCAAGCTGATTATTATATTGTGCAGTTTTCACACAAGAGCCATTTCAGTCTCACTTTGACTTGCCACGTTTCTCATTCTTTGGTCAAAGATGTACTTTTCTTACACTTTTGGTTCACTAGTTTTTAAATCTACTTGTAAATAATAATTAATTTGTTATGCATATTGTGCACATGGCAATCGTTGAAAATAAGTACTTCGACTGTTTGCCAATTTTTAAGTCCAGTGAAATACCAGTAGTTTTGGAGTAACCCTTTCTTCTATTTGGTTTTTTGGATCATTATCTTCAAATTCCATCATGATAACACATGGTATTTATGGATGGTATAATTAATAATTGGCTGCACTATTAATACCCCAGTTGGCAAAAAAGCAACACACATTACATTCAAAAAGCATTAAATTACACACATGATATAGCACACTACAATGAAAGCACAAAAATGACCACTTCCAAATTTTATTGTAAATCCAAGCTTCTTCTGCCTTTTATTGGATAAAAATAGCTGCTGTACAAAAACTAAAAGCGTATACCCCTTGTGCATTTTCTCGACATGGTATAGAGCTAGTTGTAGTGGATTGTCCTGTCGAAGATTAGGCAGTAATATTAAGAGCAGCTCACAGGATTAGTTCTTGACATAACACATATCCATTAATAGGCAGCAGTCTGCAACCACAGCAAGAAGACACAGGAAGTGTGTCTGGGATGAACATGTATCATTCTTCGAATTTTCTCCACATGTAATGGGTATGATTTTGTCAATGCTCTGTATGCATACATTATGTTATTTAAAAAATGTTACAAAGTTTTTTATAACTACAAATATCAAATAGGTGTAACATTGTATCCTAAAAAATCATGTTGTGTTCATACATTGTTTCAAAATGTAGTTACATGTTATTACAAAGTAACCCTTTTTATGTACAAAGTAAACTTTGTTACACATGCATTTTTACTTTGTAGCTAATGCCAAATGCCAAGTCTCCTGCCCTTCATCGACAGTCACCACAGCTGCAATTCAAGAACGTGTCACAAAAAATCACTTCTTTTAAATCTTGTGACACTGCATGAGAAACATAATGGATACATAAAACAAACATTTTCTAACCCTAAACCTGCCTCACTTAGTGGTAAACAGAGAAAATGAAGCAAATTAAAGACAAAAACCACACCAGCAAAAAAACTATATGAATATCTGCAATTTATGCAACATAAAGTTAAGCCTTTTTTTAGTTATTTACAAAATTTATTCTACATTTATGTAGCACCATAATAATAAAACTTGCAACTTTGAAACTTTTTTTGGCTGTGCCTGCAAATGTTATTCATATGTAAAACACTCTTTACAATTTTATGAGTTGTGATTTATGTTGTATGTTATGTCACAATAATGTCATTATAATCAAGACACATTCTTGGGATATTCTTACCCTTCAGAATTATGTTCCAAGTCTGCAGCCGATATGACTGCAAGACCATATCCTACAAAGTTAGCATTCTCACTCAAATGTAGAAAGATTAAAGTTCAAAATTGCCAGCTAAAGACAGAAAATGTCTTAAAAATCTAATCCTATCAGCCTGAAAGGAAGAATCAATGTGGTTTACAATTGATAATTTACCATGTATATAACAATGAAATTGTGTATTTGTTATGTAAAATTTTAAACATTGAAATTCATGACACTTAACTTTCCTAAGAGTTCTTGTAGTTCTATCATGGGTTGCAAAATAGTGAAAACAGTAATTTTACCTTGTAAAGTTGTGCAAAAGATAATTTTGAAAATTCTACATTTCAAGAGTGAATCATTTGCTATAGGAGTGTTAGTTTGAAAAGAGTTACAATTTAACTAAATCAATACACAACTTGTAGGTTATTTTCTCTGGAAGTATTGTGTTCAGAATTAATCATTTATGGCAATTGCCTACTCTACTTGTGACCGGGTGACCGAAATATTAGGACAGTGTTTATTTATAAAATATAGACTATGTGATATATTAAAATAAACTGTTCAAAGTTACTTTCCTATATAAATAACCCAGGTTACATACATTCATATAATACACTTTATTGCTTGCATCTAAAACTTGCAATTATTATCAGTTATTTGTAACACTATGCAATCATGTATTAGTCGTCCAAAGGTGCTGTTCAATTAAAACAATTCAGTACTGACGCATTTTTGAATAGGACCAAAAAAAGCCTACATTCTCCCAATTTTATTAAAAATTAATATATTACATACTACTGGTAAAAAAAAGACAATTTTTATACATAGTTAACTGGAGTAAAATACAATGAAAGAAAGATACAGAATCTTTACTTTACTAAACTGGTTGTTAGTTTATATTCACTAATGGGAAAATAGGGTTAGGGATTTCTGGGAATAACCCCGATTGTCAAATCACACTTATTTGAGTTGTTTCTTACCCACATACTGCATGTCTTCAAAACACATTTGACATGTACAATTGAACGAGGAAATGCACCATTTCTCTTTTCAAAAGTTTTACATACAAAATATAATCTAATGTCTGTGTCACCGAAACCAGAACAAGAATTATAACTATGCTTCTTTTTTAGTTGACTGTTTAAAGTCATTTATATATTTGATATTTAGCATTCTGTCTCTACATCCACATGATTGTCCTTTTTTTCATTTTTAATTTTTTTTTTCTGCATACTGGTTCAATTCAGTGTAAAAAAGTTTCACAAACTCAGCTTCGGTTTGTTTCAGCTTTACTTCTTATAAGTTCCACTTTTATTTTCTGACTTTCCCAAATGCACAGCAATAGTCGAGGGGAAAGTTTTCAAAATGTTCTAAATTTGTGACATTTGCAAGTGGTTTTCTCCACAAATAGCTATTTGTAAGGTAAATGTATTCCGTTTGACCAGGATGCAAACCATTCTGCCACTGAACTACGTGAAAAATGTCATTATTTCAAGATAAATTCCTGGTTATTCAATGTTCCACTTGTAAAAAATGTGGCACAAAAATTGCTGAATGAGTCCAAAAATTTGTTTTGGTAGTATTTGAATACCATTGTCACTGTGTGCACAATATTTTGTGCAAACTTCAGGTTGGTACATATGAAGAGATAACCAGTAAATTAAACCATTATCAAGGACCAATGTCAATAACCGCTATGGATATCCGCCGAGAATATCTCAGAATTGACTGCAACCATTGGTAATTTCAAAAGACATCACAGGATTGCAGAATATCATCTTATTTCTTCTGTTGGGTGCTACCAATCATCACCTTTGTCACAAAGTTGACGATGGCTGAGGCTGGCTGCTCTGGGTCGTGTTCAGCAAACAGGTGGCACACATTGTCTGTCAGGCTTCCTGGTTTCCTGGCCACAAATCCAAAGATCCTGGGAGTAATCAAGCACACATAAGAAGCGTTTCATTAATGGATTACAATTTGTTGTAGCAAATTTATGTTATTGCCATAGAATAATTCCTCCATAATATATAACCAATATGTTAAAGCTCTAATTTACATGTAGACATTCAACAAAATACAAGCTATACTTGTAAGATTTTGTTAAAAATGCTTATACATAAATTTGTATTTGCATCTTTTAAATTTCTTCTCATTTTTCCAGATGAAGTGAGTCCTGGAGCTGTTGTAAATTTTGTAAATGTTGTTATTAAATTGAGGAATGGGTCCTTGTTATTTGTGTTTGTCATAAAGAGTGGCAGAAAGACAGAAATGGAAGATGATAGACAAATAGATAGAATTACTTTGCATCTGCCTCAGAAGAATCATCAGACCTCGGCCACCTTGAAAAAAGACGAAAGTGTACAATTGGTAATTCATACTTCACAATTAATAATTGCTTTTTCTCATTCAGCATGCAAGATCCATGTAGTCAGCAAGTTAATTCTCACATATATACAGTACAGTTAGCACAAGTATTGATTTGGTAATGGTAAATCTACGGTTCTATCGCACTTCTCTGATTGCCAGTATATTAACACTATAAACTTTTCCAGAATGTGAGGCTGATACGAGTTAATATTATCATGCAGTATAGTCAGATATTTCATTGTCTTTCACAGCAACTGCACAAAATGGGATAGAAAACAATGTGTTTGTTTCTGAGATAAAATTATTTGTGTATAGCAAGTCATGTATCTACAAAAATACATCAATTCAAATTACTTACTTTCTGTTTTCTGGATCCATACCACAGTACGTCACAGAGTTCACAGGATGATGACGTCGGAAGAACACCCTGATGAAATGAAATGAGCATTGTATTCAGGAAAGAAATGTGGACTGTAAAACTTGCTTAAAGTTTGCTATATGTCCAAGAGTTACCACATATCTAGTATCTATTCAGGTATATGAGATATCAAAATGATGTACGACTTGTTTGATGCATTGACTGGAGAATGGTTTATGTGTTGAGAGACAAAAAGAAGGAGAGTGTAGGAATCATTGCAGTGTGCAGATGTCAAATTTAAAAGGATATAAAGGAAAAGGACTGGGTCTGCCTGATACATGTAGTTGGGACACTCATCATCACAGACATTATGAAGCTACATTCATAGGAAATCCTTGTATATTCAGATGGAAGCTGATTGGCTAAGGAACTCGCTCCAAACACTTATGATATCTTACTTTTTCTCATTATCAGTCAGCGTAATTCCCTTGGAGTTGACCTTGAAGTGTACGACTGTTACTCGTGGCCTTGGCTCAAGTTTAGTTACTTTGGTCACTGCCTTTCGTACTGCATTGGGGCCTGTAAGTGATTCCATCTCCACTGAGTGCAAGTAAAGAACATTGCATGCTGACAAGAGAAAAACAAAAGTAACCATGGTTAGATCTGTTTCCTTTCAGAGGGTGCTGTCCATGAGTGCCATTCTGTTCATGTTTTCAATAATTTCTGATGCAATTAATGCACCATGAAATGAACAGATTTACAAAAACATCCTAATGAGCTTGAAATGAAAATACATCTCTATACATCTAACAAAGAGGATATGGATCTTAAAATCACACACTAATCTTTTGAAATACAAGTTGAGAACTTTCGCACAGTTCTTATCCATAGACAAGATTATTCGAGTTTCACACTTTTGTGAAGTTCAGATCCATAGATAAGATTTTTCATGTTTCAATCTTTATTCAAGTTCACACCCATGGACAAGACTGTCTCTATGTCTTTGAAAGTTCAATTGTTTTTTATAAATCTAACATAAACATTGACTACGAAAAACTGATCACATTGGTGAGCATATGGGCTCTTGGGTGGTTTTTCACACTCAACTCTCTGAAGAATGTCTTGCACACTACAAGTGATTGTACAACTGCCATCAAGCACATGTGCGAAGCGTTATCGTCAGATTTTCTAAAATTCTCACCTGCTCCTTGTGCTAATAGTGCCGAGGGAGACGCTGGAACATCTGACGATCTGGGACTACTTGCTGTACTGCTTGGGCCAGATGGATCTTGTAATCAAAACAAACAAGTTCCATTAGATTGCACATCAACACTGTTGTCAACCAAGTGCAGTTTGTGATATTATCCATGTAAGTTGGAATGGAATATTATGACTACCCTGTAGAGTTACCTTACTTGCTGATTCAAACAAAGCCAGCTAATTATTACCCAAAGTTATATCAACTTTATCAAACCTTTCCTGCTCACAGAAGTTCTCGCAGAACCAAGCATTTCAGTTGATTGAATTCATATATTTTTGTGCTCTCTCATAATCAAATCTGTCGAGTACTGCCATATGTCGTGAATAAGTAATGAAGATGCTATTGTGGGTGAATACTTGTCTGTGAGTACTTACCAACTTCAGGCAACAGTAGCTTGCATGGCAATGCTAACGGGGTAATAGAGTGTTGATACACTAAAGCTGACAGACTACTAAATATTGGCTCATTTGTACAGCCCTTTAGTCGTACACCGCGGGAGTTGGGCTCTATCAAGAAGTGTCGCACTAGTTCATTGGACAGATCACCTGCGAATGAAGAAAAAAGTGATTTGAGTTTTGATTCCATTTCAAAATTCTCGTTCACTGTCTGGATATGTACTGAACTGTACTTGTATCTGTAGGACTACATCATAGTTGGCAGGGGGGTGGGGGGGTGAAAATTGGCTAAAAGAGTTGGTACACAGATGGCAAAACATAGTTGTGTTTATGATACTCAGAAATGTGGTGATCAATGAACACAAACTACCAAACGGTACACATAATTTCAAACTTTTGCCTGATGTTCCACAACTACTCCCATTTCATAATTTCTGATCACTCAGTTTATACTGAGTAATTAAGACTTAATTTCAGGATTCACTGAACGATAAATTTATCAATGACTGTAGAATCAACTGACCTTTCTTATTCTGTACAATATTTGGCGGTGGAGTTGCCACTTTGACAGCAAGACCAAAAGCACCTGGGAACGAGTTGCTGTCCCTGACAACAAATGAACCTGGTGGCTTATCTTTCAATGTGGCTATGGCTACAAGAGAGAGGAAAAAGAATGTTAAATAAAATAAAATAATATACAATGATAGCAAAATTGTCCTTGAACTCTTAAATTTCTAAGACCTGAGTCAATTCATGAATTTCTTGAAATTTCCGTTAATAAGCTCAGTCCTAATTGTACACATGTATTCTATGAAACATTCCTAGAGACGACGAGGTACTTAATACCTGTTGAATCAACGGCATGTCAAAGTCACGTAGAAGACTGCATGCTCAGAATGGAGCATTTGTTCTGCTCCATGAATAGCATCTCTCCGACTCTCATTAGAATTTCAAGTAAATTGGAAGTTTTAATTACCATATCTTTCCCATGTCATGTGGACTGGCCCAGAGACATAGATGACAGGGACTGATAAGATGACTCAACAGATAGTGAGCATTGAAGCTTCTCAAGATATTGTTGATATCACTAAGTCAGAATTTTGTCATCAGACAAAAATCTGGTTCTCTGGTTTTATTTTTTGGCTTACCTTCATCTCGTGAAATATTTGGCTTGTACCAATAGGATGAAATGTCCTTGACAAAAGTGGGATGCTTGGTAATTATTTCACTACCGTCTGAAAAGAATATTTCGCACAGCATTAGACAAAATTGATATAAAACTTCATTCTGATACAAAATTCTTTCTTCATATCAAAGTAAATATAAGAGCCACTTGAGCAACAATAACTGCAAAAATTTAGCAGTTACAGACTTTGATCAGGGCTGTCAAAAGACTGTAACATCACTGTGCCCTGATACACTACAAGGATGCTGTGTGAAGTGGCTGCTGTTTGTTTATAAGTTATATCTTACAGTGTACATTATTGAATGTGTCACGAGGGACAGATGATGAGAATCACGTCACAATATTCTAAGTTCTATGCCCGCTTTCTTTTCAGTACTACTCATATCTTCCACTTCAACACTTTTTCATGCTTCTGTGGACATGAATTCTGATGTGATACACACAATTAGCTACCTGCTCACTCAGAAAATCCAGTTTTATTCACAATGTGCCAACAGAAAGCACCAGGGTTCCTTGACTAACAAGAGGTGAAGTGTTCGTTGAATCACTTACCAGGTAAAGATACCTGACTGCCGAGTAAAGAAGGTTGGTTGTAGAGACTGATGGGGGAACTACGGCCACTGTCACTCACACCACCATTGGGATAAATTCTGTTTCCAACACCAACAGGGGGTGGAGAACCACTTCTGTCACTGGAAAGACAAGAGCAGGACAATACGGTGACATGGCTGAATAAGCATAACGGTTATACTGACATACTTATTGCATTAGTTCCTCTTCTCTGCTGGAGCAAGCTGATAATACAGCTACATGTACGGTATGCTCGAAAACATTACAGGTGTCATACAAATTGTGTCTTTAACTATGTAAATATATACAAACAAAATGCAAAGTGCTGTCTTGCAATGCAACATTGTTGTTTGTTTCCTGTGGTATATTGGTAATTCTGAATCATAAAGGGGCCATCTAAACTGATGGCTGACAGCGCATCTGATTGTGAAGTACTGATATACACCAGTATGCATTCAAATATGGGAGGCCACTTTGACAACTTCCAATTCAGCCAGGTGGAAATTGTAGTCATAATGTGGTTATTTCCACATTTCCACAAGTGAAATTCTCTGGTCTTTTTACTAGCTGAGACTTGTTTTCATTATTAAAGTATTGGTAGCTTTTTTGACACTTGAGTATTATTTTCATGTATCTGCCACATTTTCTTGGTCTACTTCATATAATACCAGTATGTCGAAATACCCAGTATTTGGCTTGATAATGGTTTTTACATGAGTGTGATGTGTACTGTTATTGTTGAAAACTGAAGTCAGGTCAAGACCTGAAAGAAATTACTAACAATGATAATGCATTTTACAAATGTACAGTCTTCACTGATGAGACAAATACTAGGTATTTCAACATGCTATAGGAAGATAACTGAAGACACCGTAGTATACATATGGAACAAAATAATTCAATCATTTATCAATAGGTAGAGTAACTGAACATTCTGCATAGGGTACAGAACCCTATATACTACTAACATAGAGACAGAAGATCTTGTCTACTTACCTGCCTGTAAGGCTTCCTCTTCCATGAGATGACCCTAGTGAGGTTACCCTCCTGGGACTGCTTCCCAGAATGCCAGACATGTTCTCGCCACTAGATGCACTCCCTCTAGAAATTGTCCTTCCCATATCAGGGCTCTTCTGTTGATCACCTCTGCGACCTCTGTTGTCGTACATGGTGCGGTACTGGGAAGTGGTTTCTGTCGTGATGGTGACGTGCCCAGTATGCTCTCTCCCTCTGTCGCTGAAGGTAGGGTACAGGTTCGCAGGAGGGTTTCCGGGCTGCCTCGCTCTGTCGCTGTAGGTTGGGTACAGGTTGGGTGGCACTTGCTGTTGTTGCACTGGCTGGCCTTGATGCCTCTGTAGCTCCAACCTCTCTTTCATCATTGCACTGGACGTTGGGAATGGGAGGGTGGCTGACTCGTACCCCTGGTTGCTGGATTGTGGACTCTCACTGCATTCGCTCAGTGATCCAGAGTCTTCAGTGATGTGGAGAGGCGTGAGTGGCTGGTCTACTGGGCTCTCTCTTTCACCTGCTTGAGGTGCTGGTAGTGAGGTGACAGGGCTGTTCCTATGCTCTTGCATGGTCTGGTGAATATGGTAATGAGTTTGCACCACAGGCCCTTCAGGCCTGACTTGATTGGGTGGAACTCCTTGAGACGAATCCACAACAGTTTTGCCTGGGCCGTGCATTCGGTGATCGTGAGGCATTGCTTGCTCAGATGGAACCCCTGGGTAAGGGTGGTTCTGATATTGGGGCGAGCCTTGCTGTTCAGGTGCCTGATGGAGATGAGGCTGGTGAGGTGCTCCCTTCTCCAGTGTGTGTGTCTCTGTCTTCTGTACGACAGTCCTCGTCACAGTGTGTTGCTGACCAGGTGGCATCCCTTGCTGGGGCGGGTGAGTGTGTGGCAGTGAGGTTTGCTCAGCGATAGCTAGCGCGGGAACATGAGAATCATGCGGCGCCATTGTCTTCTTGTCTTGGGTCTGAGTTTCTACGTACAGCTCTCTCATTGTGTAACTTTGGCCCTCTCTGGCCTTGTCTGGTCTGTCCCACTGGTGCATCATCGGTGGCTGCCCGTTGGGTTTCTTGTCCTGGCTAGGGTGGGGTGCTGGAGGCCCACCATTGATGGCAGAACCTTGTCCGGGGTGTGATGTCACAGCGGGTTTATGCTGGTGTGTCTGTGGCGGTGCATCGTGCTGGTCCACGGTATGAACGTAGCTTGTGTCTGGATAACGAAACATATGTTGAACATCTGCAGGTCTTTCCTCGTGCTGTGAATCCTTGCTCACTGTGGATGTCTGGTAAACCTCCCTTGAATCTGAGGGAGAAAGAATGTGTGTGGAAAACTGGCATGTTAAAACTTGTCTCAGAAAGGTGCAACGAAAATATAACTTGATCACAGTTCAAGTTCAAAAGCAGCCAAGTTGGGTGAAGTCTTATATATTAACCAATCACCAATTTTCCTGGATAAGTGATCATAAACACACTTACACAGAAACGATTTTGAAGTGTAATGACAACAGGGAATGAAACCACACGATATCAAAGGTTTATCAGTATACCTGTATTTGAATACTGGAAATTTATGCAATTGAATAAATTGATCATATCGTAATCACTGCCAAAACAATGATGAAAAAGCACTAAGGCCTTTATTTTGAATTTTTTATTTATGTTACAAAAACTTGCAATGAGAGAGAATTATACACCATGATTAAATTTAGGCCCTATATATAAACTTAGATAAAACTATTAAAATAACTGTATAAATTCACCTGAGCTAAGACATTTTTAGATGCTGTTTTATGTCAGTGTATAATTATTACAGACTGCTCCAAGTTTTTTAAATGTTACCACTGATTGTGTCAACAAAAGATGGTCACATCTTTAGAATACAAATCATGAAAGTTGTTGTCCCTGTGTCAGCATTACAGGGTAATACATGTACCGGTATGTGTTCCATCAGGTATATTGTCATCAATCAGAAGACAGCTGCAGACAGTGCTGTCTGAGGTTGTATCAAGGTACCATACACTACACCTTTTACATGCAACTTTTCCAACTTGCACATTACAGCACTTCGTACATAGAATACGTATGTAAAATGTGATACTTCGTACTGACAATACACGAACTTGTACTTATGGAAGGCTCTAAATTTACAATGGCAGCTTTTATCAAATACAGCATGCCTTGTCACACAGTGCTATAGAGCGACAGAACACACAGGTCAGATTGCATTTCTTCTCTGAAAACTTGGCATAAATATCAAAATATCATCAAGTAAATTGAAGACTATTTTTACACATGGAAAGACAGTTGAGATATAAGGAATCATATGCTGAGAATCTGATGTAAAAAAAATGCAAATTTTGCGAGAAGAATTTAATCAATAAAGGAACAGGTGCAAATTTTGTTGAGGCTGTTTTCCCAAAGATTGGCTTTACTCTATTGAGTTAAAGAGGCTCAGCTGGATTGGTTGAAACTCAAATTGTGAAAAGCCTTCCTGTTGCTTCTTGTCCAGTGAAGGATAGAATGTAAACTACGATGATCATTTTGTGTTGCTGGATACAGTGTAACATTCAGAGTTGTGGAAAGATAGGCAAAAAATCATTTCAAGTCAGTGCTACTATATAGCAGGTACTGGTATTGGTGCATACAACTTGCAGTTCAGCTCTAGCCAGCTTTGCCTATTCTACACAGTGCTAAAGCAACTCTGCCACGGTGCATACTTAGCCAGCAGGTGATTTTTTTTCTCCAAGAATGGCGGGTGAAGTGCAGACTTGAAACACACGGCAGCTATGACCAGTACCTTCTACGCACACAGAGAGTAGAGTGGTATCATATTGAAAATTCACATACCTATCATCTTGGTGACATAGTATGATTTTGATGGCATGGTAGTAGGTGGAGGTACGTTACGGGTGACGATGATTTTATTATTGCTTTCATGCATGCGTCCATGAGATGGAGTCATACCTGATACAGTTTCCATCGGCACTGCAAATTTCTCAACAAACGCTATTGGCGTGGAGACCATGTTTGCATACGGTGTCTTTGGCGGCGGTCCGGGGCTGACCGGAAATTTGGGTGTTGTGCCGGTATCTTCATCTTGAACTGTATGTGGAGATTTCAATCCATCGCGCTTGTTCCAGTATTCATTCTCCTGTGAATGAAATTTTAGTATATGGGCGACCCATTTGATATCATGAATGGAAGAGGTTAATGTTGGAAATGAACCCAAAGCAAATTTTTTGTCAATGATAATGGCAATACTTTTTCTAATATTACTTTGAAAACATATTGTTGCACTGTAGAGGAAGATGTTTTTTCATATTTTGCCAGCATCCCATTGTTCCAAAATTCCTTGAGGCACCCATCTCTCTGCAAGATATCAAGTAGTTCATACCGGTACCTTAGGATAAAACCATGGAAGGTACATTTGGCAGTGAGAAACAATATCTTCTAAAAGGACTGTTTACTTACATATTGAGGTATGCCACCTGGGTTTCTCATCCACACTTCAGGCGATGGACTTCTCGCTCTTCTTTGTACAATGGCAACCCTCTCAGTCTCAGTTATATACTGCCTGTGGGAGGTTTCCGAGTCATAACCAGCAGCACTCTTCGAACGTCTGAGCGGAGCCGCTGGTTTGCGACCTGGCTGTCTTCCACGCTCCGTGTTGAGTTCATCACGTATTAATCTTGCATGGTAACCTGGGATCATTCAATCAATCAAAGTTTAGCAACTTTATCATCGACAGATATAAATTAGCATATGACAAAATGGTTACATCATGTAATGTCAATTACTGATAGTGACTGAGATTTTTTTTTCATTTTCCTTCATTTATATCATCTGTTGCCTTTCCAAATAGTGGAACTTGTTTTTTCTTAATAATGGAAAACTATATCTGTGACATCTGAAATCCTTTCATATGCAAACTATCCTGCAAACTTTCAAATATCTCATTATTCATTATCTCATAATTTGCATAATACCCTGTATAGAAAATATGTTTATCTTTCCTACACCAGTGTTACTTTGCATAAACATTTTCCTATATCAAAATGATGTTCAATTTATTTGAAATCAGAAAGAAATGTGAGATCCATTCCTTGGCCACTTTATAAGATGTCATCCAGTTTCTTAAACCCAACAGCAAAACTGTACGGCATAGTAATGAATTATGTCTATGTGACACCAACCTGCCACTCGATCTCTCACTAGACCTTTAAGATCCGGTTCCTCATGGGGAGTTTCGGCAGACACTATGTTCTCCGGTTTTGGTAGCGGCTTTTGCCCAGTTTCTGCTGGCTCTGACCTAGCAGGTGGCATGACAGATGGCCTGTTTGCACTGTCCCCAAGAGAGGGGGAATAGCCACTGCGAGGAGGAGGAGGAGCAGACAGAGGTGAAGAACTAATGGAAGAGAAGTGAGACATGTCAGAATGAGAAAAGACAGACAAGTTTGTTTTGTCTGGAGACAGTTGCGAATGTTTATATGGAGATGGTTCTCGGTGTCCGACAGGCTTAAGAGGTGAGGAAGACGCCTGTGGTCTGGGGAGGGTATGCTGAGAAGATGAGTAGTAGGATTTTGGTTTCACTGTCATATCATAAGTCGGATTAGTCAGTGCTGTTGTCGTTGGTGTTTCCACCGCTGTAGGACCAGCTGGCTTAGAAGGGGCTTTATTCACAGCCTGAGGATAGTTTGGTTTGGAATACGGTTGGATGTTGAATATCTCATGGAAGGATGGTATCGGTTTAGCTACAACTGGGTCCGTCACTCTGGACGAAGTGACGGGAGTTGGACTCATCAGAGATGGAGAAGGTTTTTTGACGGGCAAGGTTTGGCTCTGGTATGACGATACATGGTTGCTTTGAGAAAAGGAGGTTTCAATTCTCGGCTGCATTGTATTTTGCGATATTGACGTTGGATAGCTTGACGTGATATCACCTCCAACATTATCAGGTTTAGGGACCTGAGGGCGTGAATCTGTCCTAAACTTTGATTCATGAGAGTGGAGTTGTTTTCTTGACAGAGTGTAGGGTGTATCAACAACAACGTAACTCTTCACTGGTTGGGGGGCGGGCACTTGTTGTGACATCGGTGCCTGAGGTGCAGGTACATTCAGTGCTGGGTTAGCTGGGCCCGGACTGGACTGCGAAAATGCAGAAGTGTGTGACGAATATGAATGCATGCTGTGTTGGCTAGATGGAGATATAACTGGATGAGACATGCTGGTTGCTGGATAAGTGGAAGTTAATGTTTGGGATGCTGTTGTTACCACATACGTGGATGCAGTCGCTGGTAGAGATGTTTTGGAGTATGATATTGAAGTTATCGGATGGAAAGCCCTGTTGTCTGCTTGAGTTAGAGGATAGCTGGATGAAGGCAAGTAAGTGAGATTAGAGTTTCCCGGTGATTGATTCACCGAGTAAGGAGCAGCGGCATATGGATGTGATTGCGATGGAGCAATTGTTTGGAGCGGTGATGAATTGACCGGCCTGAAAAGATGAAAGACAAAAGGAAAAGATAACTATAATCTACTGACCAGGAGATGTGCAATTTTTTTCAAACTTCATTCCCCATTTTCACAGTGGATTGGTCTCATGACCACTGTGATTGCAGGGATCAAACCAAAGCTACTGGAAAATTGGGGTGAAACATTTACTACATGACATTGAATATATGTTATGACTGATTCCATACATTAGTACATAATGTTTATTATCTCAGGGATATCACTACTAGAGTAAGTGACATGTAACAATATGTAACGAGCAACCTGATAGGTTAGATTTGTGAAAAATTGGTGTTTTCAACCAATCATTAACTTGTTTTTAAAATTGGCAAGAACAGTAATGGTAATTTTTTAAATTTAAAATTGCATTGATTGCTACATGTCACCTGTTAGTAAAATTAAGAATTTGCAAATTGGTATAGTTTGGTACATTCTGATTGGTGCAAACATAATTGGAAATGACATGATGTTTATATGAATGTCTGTGAAGCTGTGTGAATGACTGAACATAACTGTACTGTGCTATGGAGGGGAAGTGATCATGCTGAGCAAACTGTCTAGTTGCTATGGACACAAGAATAGCAACACTTGAGTCATCAAAATACTACAATGGATGTGGACACACAGACCCATGCATTAAATTAAATTGCTGCAAACCATGCATTACCCCTATAAAGTATTTTTGTAGCGACTACAACATGCTTTTATGAAAAATACTTGTGAAGAAGTTACCAAAAATATTTTCCAGGACACGAGAACAAAAAATTGACGGAAGTTACCTGAAGTTTTTCTCTTAGAAGTAGGTAGGCATGATAAAAAATGGAAGGGCGATCACACAGACAGCTGCACCAACTGTATGTGATTTCAAATGTCATGGATATTTCCGCAGCTGTTTCTGTCTATTTAGTGTGTAGTTCTGATCAAACTGAATTCCAAAGCATACTGGTATGTGATTCAAGTCGGAATCACGTATGCATGTACTGCCTTTACTGTTCAAAGCTCCTTGTAAAATGTCTTTCCCCCTGGAACTCATAGTAGATTTTTATAAGGTCACCTCTTTAATTTCAAAAGCTTGCAAAATTGTCATATCAACATTTGGAAGTATATTGGTCAATTATTTTGAACCAATTGCTGTGATCTTATTCCAAAAAGTGGTAATATTTTGCAAAATAAACTGTTGTGAAACCAAACTGGTAGTTCTATCTGTTGCCTTGAACCAAAAATTTAGCCTTTGACCTGTGAGCCCATAGAAGACTTGTGATATATTGTCACATGACTGAAAATAACCAATCATGGCGTCAATACAATAGTTGATGCCACAGCGACAGCTGCTACAAAGCTAACTGGATGTGTCAGATCACATTAAAACAAACATCAGCCATGAATATGAATTGCCGTTGTTTCAGTTGATACGCAGTTAGATGTTCTCACACGATAGCACACAAAAATAATTATTCAACTTGGTGAGTAAAATATGGGTTGATAACAGATTCTGAAAGTAATCCTGACACACTTTTCATGCTTGCTTCTGAATCTGTTTACAAGGACCCAGAGTCTGCTGTCTATGACTTTCAGGAATGCTGGGTCAAAGTTCAAAAGACTGATCAGTAACAGCCTCTGTGTTCTATTGGTATGGATGGAAATGCAGCAAAATATACCCTTATCAAATGACAATGTTTGGGTTAATGTAGTCACATATACTATTATAGCCAAGACGGAGTCAGCTTGGACTCTCTGTTGTGCCGCGCAACAAAGTAATCGCATTAACAGACGTTTTTTCAGACAGAACACCCAAACTAAACGCCATCAAACAATCGCACAAATCAAACAAAAGATTCAATTTGTATCCTTTTTGTAACAAATAATTACGTGTGCAGAATTTCTCTACAGACGGATTAATTGGAAACACACTGAAAACATTCATCATTCCAGCGAGATATACATGTATACTGCAGACTGTAAAATGAAATGACAGAAAAACCGCAACCGTCTTTCTAGGGTTACCTGGTTCGTTCTCAGGAAAAGGACCTATTTCCAAGGAAAAACTACATGGTCAAATAGCCAACTTTGCGATAAAAGCCGAGGCAATCACCAGGCGTAATTTCCATTACTGCGCGAAGGACAGCATATTGTTTATTGTCCTCAAACAAATGCCTGAATATCGGTCTTTTACATAGTGTCTTTAAGTGTCCGAAGACATACTCTGCTGCGTTGAAGTCAGGCGAGTATTGGCGTGAAAATGTACTGTATTCCCACGTGATCTTAGAATTGTGCCAAAAGTTCACCTCCACGATTGTGATGAGTTGGGCAATTTCAACAATGACGACGTCGCCAACCATGAGCGAAGGAGTACCATCGTCCATTACCGAATTTGCTGCCGAGAAACGAATCAGTGTCAGACGCCCCATCCACTACGTTTGCATGACAAATGCCCGCATAGCTGACAAGTAGATTCAGCGTTACATTTGGTTGTTTAGCGTACCGCTGTATTTCAACACAGCGAGTGCCGATAGCTGCATGTCCGTACAGGCTATTACAAACTCCCCGATAACTAAATCCTGATTATATTCGTCAAAAAAGAGAGAGTAAGAGATGGCATTCAATTATTGAGTGGATGGTGAAAAAATACGATGGGTTTGAGAATAAAATCCGTACCGATGAATGGTTCCCACCCATTCCCAAAGAACCTCCACCATCGTATCCACAAACACCTTGAATGGCAAGGAACACGACTTGTATTGCCAGGCTTTCGAACTTGTTGACATTTTCTTGCATGTTCATGTTTTAAAATTTTAGTGTTTCCATAGACCCTATCAATGCTTGGGGTCAATTTTTCACCCAAAGACGGAAAGCCCTCGTTTCTGAGTTGGATAAAATCGTTGAAATATTGAAATTTAACTTTTTTCATTAGTTTTTGTTCTAGACATGGGATATATTTATCTAACATCCATGATGAAATCAGTACGTTCAAAACAGTCCTGGTAACGCCAGCACGCCTTTTCAACAAAAAAGATTTCATGATATTAGCTACATTGTCTGTATGTTTTGTCTGTAATAAACGTCAGTGGCTACGTTTATTTTGTGAGAGGCACGAGAGAGAGTCCACGCTGACTCCGTTTTGGCCGTAAAAGTTGAAGGTAAGTACAAATCCCACTTTACGACTCAAAAGAAATGGGTAGGTGTCACCCATAGAATGATATAAATATGAAAAGTATGAATAATCGTGCAGACAAATAAGTATATTAATGAATTCAGAATATGATTCTTTAGCTTTGTAGCTGTGCTTTACCTTACAGATGATGGTGTTGTAAAGAATCTGCCATGCATTGGTCCACGGACTACAGGCTCTTCAACTTGGTGGAACTCAGTGTGTATCTGACGGGTTGTCGTCGTAGTTTTTCCGCTGTCTGGTGCTGCCGGTGGCGGGGTCTTGATTGCCTCATTTCTGCCAAGCCTGGGACTAGGAGGCGGCAGTTTTTTAACAGTGACGTCCATCTCGTATGGTGAATACGGCCTTGTTTGTCCTCCGTAGCGATGACTCAGGACAGCCCTGTCGTGGGTTCTGTCAGAGTGCTGTCTGGAAAGTGGCCTACCGTGGCTCTGCCATACCGTTGTTGTAGAACTGCTCCCCCTTGGGGATGTCGGCGCACTTGTGTATTGATCCAAAAGCTCAGACTCGTCTTGCAGTGACTGCGCCAGTGCCTCAAGCTGATTGATGTCGATGTCAGCAAATCCTGTCGGAGACTGGTCTTTCACTGTAAACGGCTGAGGCTGTCCTTGGCTGTTATATTGCGTACTGACCTGTGATGTGGGAGACAGTGGCTTATATTGACCTCCTGGTGTCAGATACTGGTATGTTGTTGACTGCGAGGAGGTGCTGTATGGAGAAAGCAATGGTTTGTACGTTGGCCTGTCTGTATAAGTGGTGTATTGATACTTGGTGACAGAGGTTGAGGGAGCAGCCCCAGGCTGCTGAGCTTCTTTCTCCTGTTGCCGACGGAGCTCCAACTTCTTCTGCTGTTTTTGAAGCCACGTCAAACCCTCAAACGGGTCCTCTTCTGCTGCTGCCTGCTGAGTTGGTGCAGCTGGTTGCGGTTGCTGCACTGCTGGCACATGTGACGGTTGTTTCTCAACAGCAGTTTGCTCTGTAGGTGACTTTTGCTGCTGTACGGTCAGATTTGGTTGAGTTGGCATGTGCTGTTGTGTCGACCAGGTGTGTTGGGTTGTAATTACTTGGGTTTGGTTCTGTGTCGAAGTCTGCTGGGGAAGAGACTGTGGTGGATTTTGCTGGGGCTGAACTATAGTATCTTGCGGTGGAGGTGATAACTGTTGTTGCTGCTGTTGGTGCCTTTGTGCCCACGTTTGTTTTGTTGGCGACACTGGCTCTCCTGGAGAATGCTGGTGCTGATGCTCCGTAACCTCGTACTTGGTAACCTGGTACTGGGTCTGTATACCAGAAGGATGATGACTTGTGACCGCCGGCCGATCCATCGATGGTGGCTGATTCTGATTGGCCAGCGGATGAGAATGAGGTTGAGCCTGAGGGCTCTGATTGGCTGGATGGTGCACATCGATAACTCCCACTGGCTGATTGTGGTTGTTTGTAGAATGCACCTGAACGACCCTGGTAACTTGGGTTTGTTCTGCAGACTGTGGGATTGGCTCACTCCTTGAATGCAGATGGAAGGACTGTGGCGCCCTCTCACTTGCGTCGTGATAAAGATGGTACGTCTCTCCAGGTTTCTGGATAACTTCAGGTGAGTGGCTGTGTCCCATCAGATAAGGATGACCCGATTTCGGTGACAGTTGATCTTGAAGTGTTGTATACTGTACTTTGTGGACATGAGAGGTTTGGCCTGGTTGTCCAGAGGATTGGCCAGTCTGATCTGGTTGTCCGGCTAGGTGTGTGGTCTTGTCTCCTTGCACAGTATATTGACCTTTCTCTGTGGTATATTGCACCTGTCCTGCAGGATAGGTCACATGACCACCCTGGTGGATGTGTGTCACCTGTCCTGGCTGGTTTTCCGGGTGCACATGTTCCACTTGAATTCCTCGAGCTGGTTGTCCAGTCACAGTGACCGATGGCTGGTGTACGTGGCTAGGATGCCCTGGTGTGCTGGTCTGGTCAGGATGGCCATGCACTACGTGTTCCTGTCGCTCGGTGGTCACCGTTGTATGTTGTTGAACATGACCTACTTGTCCAGGATGGCTGACACCAGGCCCGTGTTGACTGTGACTGATGGGTCCTGCATGGTCATGACCTTGACCTGTAACTGTGCTGGTGTGCTGGTGGACATGACCTCCGTGTCCGGGTTGAGTGACACCAGGACCATGTCCTGACTGGCTCACATGGGCTGGATGTCCATGAATGGAGTGATCTTGACGTTCATTCACCTGTTGAGTAATATTTGTGGTAGTGTGCTCATGGACGTGATGACCATGTGGGTCAACCTCAAGGCCGTGTCCAGCCTGTCCGGGATGCCCATGAACCATCTGATCATGATGAGAATGTTGACCAGTGATATGAGTATGCACGTGTCCACTTTGCCCAGGATGTTGATGGACGTGGTGTCCGTGGGGGTCAACCTCATGGCCGTGTCCAGCCTGTCCAGGATGCCCATGAACCATATGATCATGATGAGTATATTGACCAGTGATCTGAGTGTGTACGTGTCCACTTTGCCCAGGATGTTCAGTGTTATGTCCGTAGCCGTGCTGACCTTGGTGTCCATGAGCCAGGTGGTCGTGGTGAACCATTGTGTGAACAACACTAGACTGAGTCTGACCATCGGCCATAGTGAGTCCCTGTGGGGACTTGTCGTCTGGCCCGCTTGCACTCCTGCCTGTTGGGGACTGATGGGAAGTTCCGTACGTCAGATTGGTTACCTCACTCAAAGAACTAAAAGAACTTGTCTGTGGTGGACCACTGGTCATGGAAGACGTCGGAGAAGATGCAGCATAGTCTGGAATTTCAGCGTACGGATTTTCATCGTCCCGTAAGCCGCCCCGATAAACGTGATCCCTTGGATAATTCCTGCTGTCATGTGGGAAACTGGAGTGCGGGAGAGTGCTGCTCATTGTTGGAGGACTTGTTGGAGTCTTGGCATGTTGGGATTGCGTACTCTGGTCTTGTATCTCAGCAGCACCACCTTTATTTCTCCTCAGCGTGTGATGAGTGTAATCTGCCGGGGAGTTTGGCTGTCTCCGTGTGAACCACTCTTTCAGAGTGTTTGGCTTCATCCCTTCCTTCTTTACGCCTCTTTTGATGGTTTCGGTCGGCGACTTCAAACCCTCTGTCAGGTAGTGTTTTGTGACCTGGGTTTCATTCCTGTTGTGATCTCTATCGTTGACAGTCACTCCATCCACAGAGTCGTGTGTGCTGCCGTGTAAATCGAGCACCATTCCGTGATTGTGAGCGGAGTGGTGATGATGAGTGTGTCCATGGGTGTGTCCATGTGTGTGGACATGAGTGTGGACGTGTCCGTGATCGTGTTCCGGTCCGTTGAAAAGAGTTTCAGTGACGTCATCACCTCCACCCTTTTTGTTGACCTTGGCATAGAGGCTTCCATCAACAGGTCCATGCATGTGCTGTACAACCATGTTGCCATCACTGTCAGTGACAGTCGCTGTGGAAACAAAATATAACCTTGAAAATTTGACCAAATTCAAATCAAACTTATTCTTTCATTGTTTATGAGAGCATCCATTTAAGGTATCTATCATTGTCTCAAGTTTTAACAACTACTTTTTTCTCAATATGACAAACTATACATCTTGAAAGGGATTTTGTTGAACATTTAACAAGATTATTAACATATTTTTGAAATATCTACATGATACTTATGCACTTGCTTAAATTTTACATTAAACTTCACAAAATATGATTTAAAAATTGTGTGAAATGTTCATAAACATCAGAATGACTTGTGACACTTGAAAACTGAAAAGTTGGGATGAAACAGCGTCTATTTTCAAGTTCAACTACACAGTAATGTCTTTCTGCATAGCTAGTTTTGGAGGATATTTAGTATACATAAAATATAGAATCTGAATCAGATGCTGATTGATAAGCTTACTTTCCAGCATTGTGTCCTCGGTGTCTTGACCAAAGCTAGCATAGGAATCCAATTGTGTGACAAAATCCTGTGAATAGTCCACAGGAATGTGTGGATCTTGCATTTCCTCAATGCCTGGCAAACTGGCTGCAGAATCGGAGAACAGCAGTTCCACTTTGGAGTAGTCTGGAAACTTGGAATCTGTTTCAGTACAAGAGAGAGAAAGATTTTGTTTATAAGTCTTTATAGCTTTCAGTAAGTATTTGACAATAGAAGAATTTTGTATTAGTTTAAAATGTTAGTTGCTGAGGCACACATTTATGTATGGCGTGTTTCTCACCTTTTGAAGCATCATCTAGTTCGTATTTTACAAACGCAAGGTGATACTGTGCTATGGCACACGTATGGAACTGACAACGGAAAATCACATCACGAGTACTGCTATGAGAATTCCTGTGGTAACATATCACCTGAAATTCAACAATGAAACATAATGTTAGTGATCATTCACCTATTTTTGTCTATAAATGTAGCCAAATGCGGTTTTACTGTTTCCATTAAAGCAGTGACGAAGTTGGCACATTTGTGATCAATATGAATTTCATTTTCAAGGATGGATATTCACCCAAGCTACTGTAACATGAACCCTTATTCAATTCTAAAATTATCCAAGTTGCTTTTGATCATATCACAGGACATATGAAACAAGTCATCGTTGATGACACAGTCCCCACTTGTTAATGGGTACTTTGATTACAGGTCCTCAGAGAGGATAGAGTCCTCTTCATTAGGTCTGTGATAAAAATACTTTTGAATAAATTCGCTTGATACATGTGTGAGTTGTAGTTCAGGACATGGAAAAATCGTAATAAAATGGCCACACGGTGGCCATATTGGATCGTATCACAAAACAAATAAATGTGCATATGTATGACATAGGTCAATGTCCTTGTAGCAAATTTGATTAAAATTGGTTGAGATATGCCTGAGTTACGGCTTGTACATGAAAAAATCATAACAAAATGGCCGCACAGCAGCCATATTGGATCGTATCACAAAACAAATTAATGTGCATATGTATGACATTAGTCAATCTCCTTGTACCAACTTTGAATAAATTCACTTGATACATGTCTGAGTTATGGTTCTGGACATGAAAAAATGTAATAAAATGGCCACACGGCGGCCATATTGGATCGTATCACAAAAAAATCAATGTGCATGTGCATGACATAGGTCAATATCCTTGTACCAAGTTTGAATAAATCGGTTGAGTTATGCCTGAGTTATGGCTCTGTACATGAAAAAATCGTAACAAAATGGCCGCAGAGCGGCCATATTGGATCGTATCACAAAACAAATTGATGTGTATAGCTATGACATTGGTCAATGTCCTTGTACCAACTTTGAATAAATCTGTTGAAACATGCCTGAGTAATGGCTCTGTACATGAAAAAATCGTAACAAAATGGCTGCACGGCGGCCATATTGGATCGTATCACAAAAAAAATTGACGTGCATATCTATGACATGGTCAATGTCCTTGTACCAACTTTGAATAAAATCAGTTGAAACATGCCTGAGTTATGGCTCTGTACATGAAAAAATCGTAATAAAATGGCCGCCTGGCAGCCATATTGGATCGCATTACAAAACAAATCGACGTGCATCTGTATGACATATGAAGTAATCCTTGTACCAAGTTTGAATGAAATCGCTCCAGGCATCTCTGAGATATCTGCGTGAACGGACGGACGGACGCACGCACGCACGCACGCACGCACGCATGGACGCACGCACGCACGGACATGACCAAACCTATAAGTCCCCCCGGACGGTGTCCGTGGGGACTAACAAAATTTGCAGTACAAAATGTTTCTGCCCATGTGCAGTGACTCAGAAGATTATATTCGATTGTAGTTTGTCATTATTTACAGCAACTTAGGGAGTCTGAATCTAGGGATATTTTGTACCTGATTGGCTGTTTGGAAACAATTCAATAAGAACAATGAGTTCCAGCCAACCGATTGGCTGGAAGTTTCAGAGGACACTGCTTATTAGCGCAAATGTATAAAAAAGTTTCTCTTTTCAAACACAGATAAGGCACACGAAAAATGAAGGGCAAATACTCATAAATGACCATGAGCGAAGCAAGTTTAAACTTTGTGAAGGGGACATTACTTTTTTGTAAACTGTTCAACACGAACGATATTTGACATACTCACCATAATATCCCCTCTAAGTGGTGGAGCTGGTTTGATGGGGACAGCTAATCTACTCATATTACTTGTTAGTGTACTGTAAAACAAAATACGTGCATAGACTTCAGTTTTTTGATAAACATTAACTGATATGTTCATTCCATGAAACACTTCAACGATCCATTTAGTTTTGCCTGTAATGTTCTATTACAATTTCTTTTCACTTTCTTGATTTTTGATTGAAAAATCTTGTGAAAAATTACACTGAACAATTGCAATGTCAAAGGGAAATATGACAGATTCTCACAATAATTAGCTGACAATTACTATACAACATAGAAAACTACTTGTTCTGTATTTATTAAAACCTTTGAACTATATATGACATTTTTTGTCGACAAAAACAGAATAAATTGATCTGCCTGGTGATTTGTGTTCATTTCAGTTTTCAAGTTTGTTTTGTCAAAGTTTTTTCTCACACAGTGAGAAGAATACCTAAAACTGAAGATCATACTGCACATTGTTCAAATGGCCATTTAATGTTGTGTTCACACTTATATGTGGGTCAGATCTGACCCTTGACCTATTGTCATGAATCTGACCTTTGACCTAGTGTCATTAACAAGGTAGAAAACTCTACTCACTACACTCCTGAGGTATAAATAGGTTGCATGGCTTGGTAAACTTTGAAAAATGGCCGACATCCTGAAATGAAAACACAAAGCATAGAATGACTTGTCAAAATACACTTCCTTTACTTTCAAATGACAACAGATTGATCAAAAGAGAACAAATCATTAGGAAAAATGATGATTATTTCTTCAATTTGAATACATGTACAGATAATTTACATTAGAGTTTTCATCTTTTCTGATCCACAACATTCATAGTACATCCAATATAAACATAGGTACATAGCCACAAATGTTGTAATACATCATTTGTAA
This sequence comes from Ptychodera flava, assembly GCF_041260155.1. NCBI lineage: Eukaryota > Metazoa > Hemichordata > Enteropneusta > Ptychoderidae > Ptychodera > Ptychodera flava. Next base: position 15,426,271 of record NC_091938.1, on the reverse strand, counting down.
ACCAGTATATACACAACAAGTTTTACACAGTTGATTTTTTGTACATATCTTGTATGCGATGGAAACACAAAACCTAACACTGGATATCTGGAGCATTGTGCCCTCAGCCAATTTCAATTTCTCTGCTTGTAAATACTCTCCAGTAAACATGTATAAATGTTTGTAAACTGAATAGGCTGCATGCTATTACAAATGTTTGGCTTGGCGTAAATCATACAACATAAATCTTTCAAACTTGGTTATCGCAATTTAAGTACAGATGGCCTGCATGATGTCCGTAGCGTGTGTCATCTCTACCAAATTCATGTTCCACTTGCTCAGAAAAGTTCTCTTTGATACTGGGAAATTTTATATATTACGTGTTTTGGTACAGGCCTGACACAAAGAAATCTCCTTAAATTCGTAAACTGCTTGAAAAGATTAAGAAATGTTACCAGTCAGAGAGTTTACATGTACTTGAGTAAAGCTTGGTTGTTCTACAACATCTCCGCAGTTTTGGTGTGATTTTACGTAAAACTTACATAAGTATCGTGCACTGGGGCTTCTGTCAAAGCCATCAACCAACTCACTTGACTGTGAAAAGGACTCCAATCTGGAATCCAATCTGAGTACCATGGGAGTTACTTTGTTCTTATATGCTATCCCAAGTCTCTGGATGCTTATAGTATGTTCACAATGTAGCTCCACCTACCTGGATGAGTCACGTGGAGATGTGAATGTAATTTTTCATGACTGGAGTACTTTCATAGTCAAATGAGCAGTTTTATAATTTTCCAGAAACCTAGCCCACAGTGCTTGACATAGATTTTGAGTGGAACCATATCAAGACATTCTAGAACAAGCAGCACAGTTTGTGTTATAATGTAGGGTACATGTCTGTCTTTGTATGGATGTGTGTATATTTCTAAGTCTGAAAGTTCAGACCTACCTCCTTTTCCATCAAAATTGGGTATTCCATGTAAAACTACGCAATGCAGGTGCAATGGTGAATTGTTGATCTGTATTGATCCAGACAAAAGGCCTGAAAAGTATTTCACGTATCTCATCTGGGAAGACTCCGTGACAGCAGACAAGTTTTCAACAAAGAAACGTTCCATGGCGAACTTCTCTGGTGAGTGGTTCCCATTCCTGAAAGCATACAAAACACTATATTTGTAGCATATATATTTTGATGCATGATGTTGTGCAGTGAGTGAGTAAAATTGTTGTTAAGAGCAGCTGAGTTTTAAACTGTGTGAACTGAATAAATGAGATGTTTAAGTAGTCTTTTGCATCCTTTTTTGCTCAATGTTGTTTTATTGGCTTGAAAATTTTTGTAGTGAGAAATTTACTAATTGTCATATTTAGGAAACAAATGACATCACATACAGTTGATTCATAAAAGATGAATATGATTGTCAACATGTATACGTTGACATAAAAGAGTGTTTCACTTTATATTTGAAAAAAGGCTTTCTATGGGAGAAAGATACAATCAAAAGCTAGTCTAATCATTTAGTTGACATTAGAATGGTGGAATTCTTAATCCTGATTGGTTACTGTGATGTTGACTTGCAAATAATTTAAAGAATCTGTTTGAAACAACCAATCACAGACTTTGCTGCCTGTTCGCTAATGTTGACCAGATGTGCTTTATTAAAAAAAGAGAATGTGCATCAAATGAGAATATATCCATAAATGACAAAACTACTGTGAAACCAATACGGTTGGATGCCAGACTGAACAACAGGGGGCGCTCTTTAAATTCCTGCACCTTCTGGTGTGCTACTTTGAATTACAGTTAAAAAATGCCCCAAAAAGCTTTACACTTTGTATTTGACTTTGGTGAAGCCTGAACTCACTTAATAATGAACAAATCCTAATCCTGCCAAAATTTATGCAGGATTAACATAGCAGACATAAGGCAATCTCAAAACTTTATTAGAAACATCAGACCAGGATTTGAACAAGACATAAGGAACTTACGTCACACTCCAACCATTTCACTTACTTATTTCCGTACCTTGGGTAATTGGGTGTGTGTGCGTTTATAATGAACTTTGATATAAAACAGATGTCGTATTAACTCGGAACACTATCGCTTCCCCACCCATAGTTTATCATTATAACCATCAATTGTAGCTGCTATCTGGCACAGTTTATGCTTTTCTCTGCCTTTGAATTGCAGTATCATTGGCTAAGTGGCCATATCTTGTGTTGTCAAGTTTCAGCACCTCGGCATTTCCTAGATATACGCCAGAATTTATATTTCTGTCTGTCCATTGGAACAGCTCTAGAAAGCGTCATCAGTTTTGCAGCAAATTGAATACTGCAATTTTATGTTCTGAATCACCGTTTTATCTCCAAAAGTCTGTCTGAACATACCCAGTCCAATTCAGTATCAGACATTTTGGAAAATTAATGTTTTACAGAGAGTATCTGAAGAACAACATGGCAAAATTATAATTTATCTGATAAGCCGGCATTCACCTCCTGTTGATGTCAAAATCTTCACCATTTGTTGTTGGAGAAAGCCGTCAAAGCGACAATCAACTTGTTCTTCACAAAAATAATCTTGAAATTTGAGAAATAATTTCCAATCTTCAAAGTAGGTGTTAAATCTTTTCCTCTCACACTTACCCGTTACATATCCTTATGTATTCTATATATGCAGACAAAACCACACCCAACCTTCCAAGCCCACCCTGATAAGGAGAGACATGAAAGAAATATTATTATGCTGTTGTAGAGTTTTCAAACTAAGGCTATGACTATCAGCATGAGTCAGGGGCTAATCGTCTAAAATAGCAGGCTGTGAAAATGTAACTACACATACAATATGATGACGGAGCCCCAGTAAATTTTCTCAAAAGTCAAATTATTACAATACTATACAGATTTCAGGCAGCACTTTTTCAGAGCTAAGAATAACAAATCATTTGGCATAGTGTCTGCATTGTACCGATCTAGCATTTTAACATTTGTCATGCACGCATTCGTTTCAGAAATCACATAAAGCACTAATTATGAAATCATGTAAACCTCTACAATGTGGTGTTGTATTTATTATCTTCTTGTCTTTGTGTTAGTGGAGATACATGCAGCAACTTCAATATATTTAAAAACAAAATATACCATCAATACTGGTGTACAAGTGATTTAGTATACAGACAGTACACATCTATTTCATTGTCAAGTTTATTGGTACACTGACATTGTTCTAGCTTACATGCATGTTTCTTAAGATGTTATGGCTCACCTTTGAATGTATAACTACAACATGTTGTGGATCTGTTGAAAGCCACGATTCTATCGCTTTGCAAATACTGCACAGTTTTTCTAGTGGTGGGGACAGGCGATCAGGCCATCCAATATCCAAAACCTATGGAATAAGAAAGAGGACATTTTCAAAGTCTAAAACAACGATCTGGTCTATATCAATATAATAATGAGCTAATCAGTAATGTTTGAGTTTCATATTTGACTGTTTTCACTCGATTTAAGTTACTGATATTTTCCAGACATTCACATTGGCTTCAATAAAACTACAATTTCATTCAGGATTCAATTATGGAAAACTAACTAGGAAAAAATATTTGCTACTATTTTGAAGTTGGGGTCTTCGATTGACAACATACCAGTAGAAAGATACTTGGTATATGCCTAAATATAAAGTAGGCGTATACAAAAATATTTGTTGTGTACACATACATTAATACTGGTACGTATAATGCTCTACTGTACAATTACAGAAACACACAAATACACACACTGTAAGCCATACACACATACACATATACAAGAGCAGCAAACAGACAGACAGACAGACAAAGTACATGAAACTCATCCAGGCAGTTTCAAAGGACTAGTCCCTGAACAAGTCACAAAAGCTGTTCAAAAACCCACCTGACTGTTCAATTTTAACATGTCATATCTTTTCTCTGATAAATTTATCACCAGATATTTATCCTGATGTTTGTTTTTCAATATTCTTGTTATATCTTGTAGGTTGCTACTGTAATGTGACTCCTGGCCATTGGCTGGAAATGTCATAGCTGAAAAAAATCAACATCGCAAACATGTTAATATCATGCAGTGAAGGAAAGTAAGGTATAGAGATCGTAATTATGAAACATAACATTGTCTGACAAAAGTTACCGTATCAAATTTTATCACTGCTTTGAAAACAAATAAATTTATATTTCTTGTACTTCAAGCTCTGAAACAATGTCAAGTATATTAAAAGATGGCATATTAAAATATTTCATGTTTATGAATCAGTTTGATTTTTAACAGTAAGGTATTATAGTATTTCTATAATGTTATCTGAATGCTGAAGGGTGGGTAACAGCTAGCAGCACTTACCAACTTTTATTAAAACATTCAAAAGTATAAGAATATGCACCATCATTTCAGTTTTGCACACCAGATTTTCTGACACTATGAAAAATTTAATGTTCTTATTTTCAATATTGGAATTTTCGATTGACACATATATACAATACATGTACGGTATGTTTGCTGCCCTCTAAAAAGTATTATGATTTTTGTAACATTAACCCTTTGAGTGCAAAGTTAATTTTTGTCGTCGTTATAAACCTCAGTCAATTTTTTTTCTGAATTTTGCCAAACTTTTGATAACAACTGTACCCAACAAAACATGATGTCCATTTGGGCCAAAATTATCAGAAAAATTACAGAAAAATTCTTAATAGTTGGTAAAATGTTGCACTAAATTTTGGTGGGAAAAATTTACAGCACTCAGAGGGTTAAAGATAATACACTGAACAGAGGTGAGATAACAGAAGCATAAAATGTCTTGAAATTTCCAAACTACATAGAATACATACCAAGAATCCTTTCTGTAATGTAAGTGAGTTGTATATACATAGACTCCTCCCCTCTGTAAAGAGAAAGAAAAGACAATCAATTTTAAAAATTCAAAAAGCATACGAAACACACTTCTAACGTGATGCACTGTACAGGTTATCATCATCTAACTTTTGTAAGGCTCTCACTTTCCATTTCAAAGTTAATTTCAAACTTTGAGTACCCATATTTTAAATGTACAGCAATTCAACATCTCCCTCATGTGGTTTGGAGAAATAACGGAAAATGTTTCTGAATCACTCTGTGAAGTTCAAAAGTTGGAGGTTAAACATTTGAGATGAAACAATTGCAAGATCTCAGCATAAAAAATCTGGAGGAGGAGACTAGAATTATTTAGTTAAAAAAAAATTTACATCTGTAAGAAACTGGAATACTACAGCCTATCACATGACTTTCTACAGCAAATATTTAATGAGTATATAAACCAATCACTGTACTCGTACTATAAAAGCTTGTAAAACAGAATAAACATACTAGTACAGAATCATTGAACAAATTACAGACTAGACAGCTTGTGATTTACTTTACTGTTAAAGTGAGATGATTATCATTAATAATCAATCTGTTTTTTCCATTATTTTGAGATCCTTGACAACTGACCCTCCAACCTCTTTTAATCAAATCAGGTTGACAAAACCTTCAACAGACACTAAAATGTTTAAGAAAAGCAGTGAAAATTTTCATCCTGGCATTAACGTTAAAACCTCAATATATGGAGAGGTGACTGTGAACATATGCTTTGGATAATGAAGGTCATGAGGTCACTGGTGGTGGAGTATGCAGATGTCATGATCTCATTATAATTCACAGATGTCTGATTAATAGACACACGCAGTGAGTTCCATGTATCTGTTTTCATAAATTACAAATTCAACTTGATTTCCCCCTCCTCCTAACGAAAATTATTTTTTTTTATTTTTTGACTGATTGCTGTGCAGGAAATAGCAATAGACACTACTGAGTCTTCAAAACTAATTTTCTGTGCACTCCAACTCTGACATGAATGACACCTTATACTCTAAACTTATTGCACATTAGAGCAGTGTTACCATGACAACTGGTACTTACTTTGGGAGTCTCATTTTTTGTTGTGACATTGTGTCTTTTTGTACACTTGGTTGCGTCTGTTGGACGAAAAATAATGAAAATCGAGAGTTGGTGAAAGTAGACAATGGTGAGTACTGTGTGATATGACACGGAGTCTTGATCTGTCAACCTTTTCATCTCATTTGTGTAAAATTGAGATCTGATTTTGCAATATAAACAACAACCAGGTCATACTGATACGATACACTTTAATTGTGAAAGAGTTGCAATATGTATGAATTTGGCATGGACAAGATGAAATCAAACTCAGTTTGGTATGATAAAAGACCTTCACATGCAAATCTACTGAAATACCGTACATGCTGCATCAAACAGAGTATGTTTACGAATTCCATCACTGACACAAAAACTACTGATTCTCACCATTTTTAAAGATCCATGTTTTGCAAGGCCTTCGTTACTTGGCTGAAGAAGAAAAGAAAGAAAATCATTGAAGGAGAGTATTCAGATTTGTCTTGATCTGAAAGGAAAATCATGGCTTGCATCAGTCTTCATCTTGTAAGGTTCTCTGTAATGGTCAGTTTCCTTGTTGGACCATTACTTTGTTGGACCAGACTGTCAATGTGTACAACAGGTGCATATGACATCATCAACCAAAGCCCTGTGGGTTACCCCCAAATATTTAGAAACATTGTTTTGATTTGTGATCTGGTTTTTGACTTTTTTTACAATGTTTTTTCCTCTTCTGCTTGTGAGCAACTCATTTTGAAACCCATTGAGAGGGACCTTCACTGCCTTGTTTTGGTGTAAAAAATCCCTTTTTTGCCACAGAGTTAAATAACACCAAGTATATGGTAGCTGTTGCTAGTAAGACTGCCATATCTGCTCTCTTGATAAATTACAGTTCATCTGAATCTGGGCTCAAGACTCATCTATACTGGGGTACACCCTTGCTCATTCTGAATTTCCAGTCTCTTTTAAGAACCACTGTTCAGACAGGCATTCACTGCCATATTGCCAACACTTTATTTTACAGTACTTGTCTACAGTGAATCAAAAATCATTTCTTTGCCAAGTCCAGTGTTCAAATACGCTGGGAAAAGATAAGTCTGATTCTATTTATGGCTGATTTTATGCAGTTGACTTTCAAAACAACATTGTACATTAACACTGATAGGATTTCTTTGCTTTGCCACTCAGTAACCTTATCTGTTGAAATCTTGTCATGTTTCCAACTAAATACAGTTGTTCTTTATAGCAGGTGATCTGTGTAACTCTGTTGACAATGCACAGTAGTGCAACTTTACTGCTCTACTGTACCGTGACAAGTATACACCCCCCAGTTGGGGCTTCAATGTTTAATGTGTGTCCAGATAATGAATGTCAAAGTGTTCTACCGGTACTATCATAGCTACAATCATGTCTATCTCTGTTATCATGTCTAGATACACACAAGCATCATTAACATACTATTTCTTTCCCCATCTGTATCCCTTTAGTCAAAGTTGCAATTGATATACTGGTAGTTGTTGGTCAGAATCATTTATTTCCTCCGCTCCCCGTCATCAGTTGTCAAAGTTGAAACATTTAAAAATACCATAATTTGGTGTATAATTGTGGTTTGGCTTTCAGAGCATCTGTTAAACAAACATTCCTGGTATATAGACGATGATCCATTAAATGAAAGAAATAATCCCATGGGGCATGGGGTTCACATGAATATACCGCAGATTTGGTATTTCTGATATATGCTATAGTCAAACTTTGATTAAGATATAGGAGTCTCTCTAGCATTTACATAACATCATGTACCGGTACCAGTATGACTGATTCACATTACAGTGTCCACATCACGAGTATTTGTAGAGTAAATGAACGCTGCTGACTGTCACTGTACTATGGTTCTATAGGTGAAAGTTCCCCGAAAATTGGATGAGCTGTCCTAAATACAATGAGATATTAAAACTGGTGGAGAATCCGGGTAGTTTTATCCTCAAAGAAAGTGACAGAAGAACATCTGAGGTCCTTCGTGGTCACATTTCGCAGAGATTGCCAATCTATGGACAGGTCATCATTTAAACTAGACTGTAAGTAGCACTAGTACAATAAAGCCTCTTCCAAAAACCATGGCATGAAATACAAACAAAGTGTAATTTGACAGTACCAGCTGAATGTCATGTTACTCACTGCTGTAGCGCTGTGACTCAATGCTGATACTGAGTAGACCAGGCGAACTTTCATCCAGAAATCAAAATAAGCCAGTTCATGGTAGCGAGGAAACATGTGTATTAGAATCATCACCAAGTAAATGCTTCATCTCCTAGTTTTGAAGCAAATCAGTCAATTATTACTAAATTTACCGAAGCATTCTTTTTACCTAACTACCAAATCACTGATACTGCTTATGTCTATCAAGCTAAATTAAACACATCACTTGTAAGTACAGAATGAATCAAAGTCGTAGACTTTAAACTAACAGAAAGTTGACAACACCAAAGATACTTTCAACAGATGAAACTTACGGGATCGAAGGTGACACGTGCACTGGATGTGGTAACAGTGTTTAGTTCGAACAGCACACACGTAAATGTACATCTGAGACACAGTTCAGCATAATGGAACAATTGAAGTCTGGGTCTTGAACTCTGTATCGAGCAGAAATGCCTGGAGCTGGATAGGTCTTCAGTCTCATGAGAAAAATGGGCCTGAGATGCACTTTGAGTCTATGTAATGCTATCACAATCATGTACTGGGGTATGCTAGACATGAGATCATGTGGGACTGTCAAAAGATTCCGAGTGATTTTAAAATCCTGGATTGATGCAGGAACTACATGTTGGTATTCAAAATTTTGGAAAGTAAAATGGAAAGTAATGGAATCTTTGTGGTTATATTAACAACTATTTACGCAATGTGTCAAATCTCTGCATGTGTACGCATTCTAAGTACTCAACAGCCTTTTGTCTATGGTACCTACTGACTCGGACAATGACTTCGATGGCTTCCAACTGTACACAAAGAATAGCCATGTGCCCTTTCAAAGTTTAACAGAGAATTCTGATGACATTCTATAAAAAACTTGAAAGTATGGACATACAAACCCGTCCACCAAACTGAATTTTCCTTGAAATCACACATCTACTATTCCTTACAAATTGAACTTTTCACTTTGTTACCATAAAAGCCCTATGAAGATAATGCCCCTTTCTCTTTCCACTGTACTTACATCTGTGCTTGTCAGAGAATTTTCCACACAACAGTATGCCTCATTTTTCAATCTGAAGCCCCACAAATGCCTGTTGTTCACTCACCTTGCTAGCAATGGACACCCTGCTGCCTGAGAAAGAGCCTAGTGGCTTGGTAGTGTACAAAACCTGAACTTTTTGTTCTTCCCACCTACACTTTTCAGAGGGACTCGAATTACAAATTATCAATTCGGGTGACACTCTAACCCCTGCAGCAACACTTTTGGAGTTCCGCAAGGTTGAGAAGGCATTGTGTGAAGTGGGGATTTAAATGTTCTAACACAGACAAGCATGTGAATTGAAAGCGTTGACAGACAAGTCTGATTTGCTACTTTGTATCTTTTCCCTTATGACCCCTTCAAAATTCAAAAGAGTGAAGTGTTCAGAGCGTGTTCCTATGGCACGTAGACAGAATCACCTACGAGTCTGCAAAATTTTTATTGGATTTTTTGGAATGACGAAAGTCCAAGTCCTGACCCAGATACATTGTGAAGTAGTGTGGTTTGTAAGGTCACTTCAAGGGTCAGTGGAGACATTGCATACGGGACAGGTGTTTTTTGGCTTCTCCCCTACGTGCGATTACAGGTTAAATGAAGTGAGTGCCTAGAGATTATGTTTGGTGAATTAACTCAATCCAGGTTCTCACAGCATTTAAGCACTTCAAATCATTGGTTTATTCTGTAAACTTATATCCTGCACTCTCCTACTCTGATTGAAATGAGTTGAAGACTTTCGTAGAAGCCTAAATTCAAAGCTTGTATTCCATATTACTGAACTGTGAAAATGAAAATTAAACAAATTTAGGGTATTATGGCTAGGGCAGAAATCCACTTTTTGCTTGATTCATTTCCTAACTGTGATTATCACGTACGCTATTCGCACTGGTTCATACCGGTAGACAAGATAGGCCCACAGGAATGCCTGAGATCATGGGGTAGTAAGACAGTACATGTATTTCATACACTTATATCATCATGCATACACTACATTTTTTAGTTCCACTAATTACTGTGGAGTACACAAATTTATGAACTTTTATGCCCTTCACTTTTACTCCCACTAATTACTGTGCGGTATACAAATTTACGAACTTATGATGGTCCTAAGGTCCAAAGCTGATACTGTTGACAATTTTGAACAGCAATTGTGGTCGAGTTTGAAGAGCTATTCCAGGATTACGAGTTTTTACACAATCTATTTATTCACTCAACTCGAAGTCTTACCAATAGAGTCGACAAGATCATCCACAAGCTGATGAATTTTTTACTTACTTTTTAAAAATATTACAACAGGTGGACATGGCTGTATCCTGAACGTCCTTGGAATTCACAGGACATGCTATTTGATATTTCTGTTAATGCATTTAAGCAAATACTTGCTGCCACTTCAGGCCATATGATTTGTTTAGACCTTGCTGCCTACTTGGAGAAACTTCACCTTCGATAGACGGACAGACCGTCGTAGAATGTTCTCAGAATTTCCAGTCAGTTCTTTTGCTGCATGTATGCTTATGCTGTTTTGATTGTCATTTTTTACATCATGGTTTAACCCTTTGAGTGCTTTGATTTTTCCTACAAAAAATTTTAGTGCAACATTTTACCAATTTTTATGAATTTTTCTGTAATATTTTTGATAATTTTGGAACAAAGGGACATCGCATTTCATTGGCTACAGTTTTTCATCAAAATTTTGGCAAAAATCTGAAAAATATTCACTGGGGTACATTTTATAAAGACGACAAAAATTGACATTGACGCTCAAAATGTTTAGAAGGCCAAATATGCTGTGCCAAGAACTATTTTGCTCTAAAATCGTCAACAGCTGTACCTGAATGTAACCTTTGTCATCATATAATGATATACTGTACTGAGTACATATTGATTTCACATGTTTGTCTTTTGTTAAAAACCCAGCTCACAAGCAGTCGAAATCTTGCAATTTGACTTTATGTATCAAGTTGCCCTCATTTGTTAACAATATAATAAGAGAATTACATAGCTGACCATGGTTAATTATATTCCGTCACAGACGCTACCAGAACAGCATTTTGTTCACGGCTGACCCAAATTTTGGTTTGGGTCATCCATGAGACCAGGACAGTTATTGCTTTATAAAAATAGCTTCAGTCATCACCAAGTAAATTCGCAGAATTTCACGACTGATTAAACTTCACGTATTTGTTGTGATGACGATCACCATTAAATTTTTCTGCATGAAGTTTTTTCGCAGAGATTTCGGGTCTGTAGAGTCCAAATCAAACATGCAGTCATTTTGAATACTTTTGCATGAAGGAGATTACGGAGAATATCAACAACCAGGGCTGCAAACATCTGGAATATGAATGCCTGTTGCTTAGCTACTGGTACAGGCACAACTCATCAATACCATCAAATAGAGCAAAGTTGTAAAACTACTTTAGTTCATGTTGGTTTCTGATTCTGAATACAATATTGTTGAATACATACAACCTTGTATGTGTTTTACAAATAAACTACAAATATCCTTCCAATGTTATAAAAGGCAAAAAACAAACCCGATTCCTACACCTTTTAAAAATTCAAGAAATTCAAGCATTAACCTTGACTGAGTTTCAATCTGGTATCTCCATCTGGCAAATCACAAGGTTAGGATTGAGGAATTTCAAACTAACTGAATTCCTTTGGTGAAAATCAAGATCAAATTCTCAGCCCTGTGGCAAAGTTGGCAAACATTTGCCACTGATTCAGTGTGTAGGTATGAACGGACATTTTTTCAAGCTTATACAATCTGGTTACATGCCCAACCGGTAATTTACGAGTACCTCAGATGAGTAGTGTCTGCAGTGTTGCTGAAATTATGTTTACATGAATTAATCATGGTTTAGAGTGACTATTACATGGACAAACACAGCATTCCACTGCACAGCTGACTCTGTAATAACTCAACTTTGACATTCATCTGTTCAAAGTCGCCACCTTAGTATGTGGTACAGACACGCAACAACTTTATGAGCTGTCTGGATGAAACTTTCTTTGACACAGCTCATGACCAAAAATACCAGACACTGATACATACACGTATGATATGAATTTCTACAGCGTTGAGATATCATATTTTTCTTGTTTTTGTCACGTGCTGTGCTTTGTTATGATTTATCTCTGATTAAGAAACGACATAATAGATGTATCTCACTGTAAAGCCAATCAGACGGATTGTCCTATTTGGAAATCAAGTGCAGTACCTCTTCATATAAATACACTGTAGCATGCACAAGTATAGAGCCTACTGATCTCTGTACAGTTAAGCTAGCACAAAAGTGCCAAAACAACCTAAGTTTGTCATAAATATTATTCGCACAACCTAGTGAAACACTATGTAATTAAGAAAAGACAAAAATATATCTCTGTCCAGTCTATCTAAAATTTTGCAATAACCAATAAATAAGCATAACATCTCAAGAATTTAATATTGTTCATAAACCCACTGATTAATGCATGAACTTTCATTGGATGAATTCAATTAGATTTCCTTCAGTAGAATAATTGAACAGCTGGTTATGTCAACTTTAATGAAGATTCCATTGAATGGCGTGAAAAAATGTCACTCAGTTTGCATCATTATGTAGGTCAGAAGAAGATGCCACTGATGGAAATAAGATAATAGATAGTTGCCATGATAATAAATAAGATACTGTCGGAAATAACTGAGGTCAAAGCTGAGTATCAAGATACAGGTCAAAGGTCAAGTTGGAACATTTTTATTAGTAAGATGGGTTATCCCTGCACCAGGTGTGTCACTTGAGTTTGCAAATACGCAAAATTAATACCGGTACAGCTTAGACAAATCAGCGCAAGATTTGTAGTTAGTTTATCATGGTCGGAAAAATCAGAAAGCTTTCCAGCTATAAGCTTGAAGAAGACACAGTCTTGTTGTTGGGCATTTTAATTCCATGAAGAAGAGGTCCATAAATTTCTTTCAGTTTCTTTTGATATACCAGACAATATTTAATGTTCCAAATTTCTGTTTGAAAGAGCAGCTGGAGTGAACTCCCATCAGGCATACATCCATACCTGATCATGGGGGCCAAGGCTTACTCTCAATGATACATACAGGCCTCAGGTCCAGTTGAACTGTGACCTTACTGAGGCCATAACTGGACTTGATCTGTCAGTCATCACAATGTGTGTCACTCCAGGGTGCCGTGACCCTGCTTAGGGAGGTCAGATTGAAAGTAAACGGTTCCCTGAAGAGATAGTTTGCCCAAGTTTATCTGGTTATGTTTGTTTACATAACTACTTATGAGTGTGCTATCAGTTTCTGCAAAATGACCTAGTGTCTTCTACAGGTGACTCGAACATCAATGACAAAACGCCTGAGTAAACCACATTCCAATTGGAGGGTTACCATAATCTCTTCAACAGCTTGGTGAGCCAGTCACGCATAATGATTGGCCAATCAAACAGTAAAGTGACCAATATGATGAATAGACAGATGTAATTGTACACATAAAACTTTCATAAAAGTATGAGCTATGAATATTTTAGCTATATTTAAATTAGTCTTTTTTTAGGTAACAGATTGTATGAAATTTATTTTCAACTATGAAAGAAACAACCAGCTAGGTTGACACAACAATAAAATTTTTCACGTCGAAACTGAAGGCATACTAACTGTTTTTGTAAAGTTTATTCCTGAAACAAATTATTTTGACCACACATAATTAACTTTCACCCTTTCCAGTGTCAAAGTCATCTCTACCCGGTAGATCTTCCACTAAAATGTTTGTATAATTGTCATGAATAGAATTCCCTTTCCAACTGTACAAACTTGATAAAACAGCCTTTTAATGTCTTCCATGTAGCCCAGTTATCAAAGATAGGTATTGACAAAATGCATTTCAAAACACCATGACACCTTTCCAAGAGAAATGACAATATTGATACATAAAAGTGTTTGAGGTAGAGTCTAATGATAAGGGGTACTTACCAATTCATAATTCATTGGCGGTACACAGGTTGTAATTACCTAAAAGGAGAGAAACCAAAAACATATTTAGATCAAGTGATCATTTCACATAATAATGCGACTGATCACAGTTAACATTACCTATAATATCCACTTGCAATGAAAATCATTTTTCTTCATCAATTATAAAATGTCTTATCATTGATCAGTGATTGTTCAGTACAGGTAAAAAAACATTTGAATTAAAACAAAGTAAAGAGGGATTTTTAGTGATAAAATCATACGATTGTTTTCTTTCCTTATCATAACAGCTAAATTGCATTTATCGACTCAATGGTGTAAAGCAAAAAAAGCAACTATTAAATTGATTGAATTCAAATGTAATGGAAGCAGTCCAGAATAGAAAAATATTTTGGTGTATTGCACCATTGACTGGTGGTTAAATATCCTCCAGGGGGAAGTTTGTGACAACTGTTTGGCTTGCTTTTTGATTTACAGCACAGTTTGCCTGTGGGGTTGCTCTGTAAATGTGTTTACAAACGTCATTCTGTGCACAACATCACAGATAATTCACATGTTATTTGAGAGAAAAGTATCACTCTGGGCTGTAAAAATTACAGGATTGACATTTGCATCTGTCACTGCACTGAAAGTGACGCCAACAAAATTTCCTTCTGGTTGGTAGTTCCAGTTTTACAATCCACACAGATTATTGGGTTTGGATGCTCATTTGCCATCAACGAACTGACTGACCCAGTCAAGTGAAAGATCACTCGAAACAACTGTCAAAATCCAATATCGTGACAATTGATAACAAGCTTAAGCCCTTAAAGCTTCTATAGCCACAAAACCAGGTTGCCCATGTCATGTATGTAAAAACTTCAACTCAGAAAAAGTTTAAGATTCATCCACAGTAAAACCATTATCCTGTCTTTCGGATCTTGTAATATATTTTGCACATTTTATTTTGTTAGTGTGTATGGCTGTTCTTACGCACGACATAAACTCAAGGGCTGTGTTTAGCATTCTTAGTACGATAGGTTTAACCACAAAGTATGAAATAAAGTGAGTAGTACATGTGACTGGAAATTTGACCACATTAAGTTTATTTTATTTTTTTACAATACAGATACATATGAAGAGAGTTTCCTGTCCATGTATTTGATTGTTTATCAAATTCTGTTATCAACATTTCTTTCAGTTGCTTTTAATTAATTTCTACACCAATGTCAAGATTGAAAGGGAGTCAACGACTACAACGGCAACATTCCGTCAAGGAGAATGCAAATTGCTTTCAGGAAATTATGGAATGAAATGTTCCATGTATTGGATGGCGCATACATCTGTATGCTTTTCTTTACACAGGATATGAAAAGATGTTGACAGCAGCACTGAGGAAAGTCCTTCAAAACTTCATATGTGCATTTTTTGTGACACTTAATTTGGAAGAATGTTGCACAAAACTAATAAGAATACAAGCACTGACGCAGTATTGACCAAAACAGACCAGCCAGCCTTGCCCAGACAGCTGAAGACGTATGGACGGCACTGATGAAGGATATTGACACAGGGGACGATATATTGCCAGCTGGTAGAGTTAAATGTTGGCCTTCCAGACATATTTATCAGAGACTCTGGAAAACAGTAATCTGAGTGGGTGATGAGGCCCCATGGAGGGGTGGCAGGACACCGCGGCTGACTCGGACAGGGATCCACGGAACAGAGACATATAAGGACTATGCTATGCTACATGCGGCATTCTTCAGATACCATGGATGGTTACACTTGGACTGAGGTAGTGACGTAAATTTGCCCCCACGGAAATACCGTTTCAGAGACCAGAAAATATCACCTAGGATTCCGCCTCTTGTACACAAAGAACATAACTTTCCACCAGCGTTTCTCAAGAGAGCAGATATTTACAATTTCACAGTGGACAGGATTTCTAAGTTTGGTAGCAGGATTTGTGACCGTGCAAGTAACCTATATATCACGCATGACCTCAGTTGTCCAAACTCTCATGTTTACATGCATAGCTTAATCTGAATGTTAATTTCCAAATCGTTGATTTTCTGGGTATTGTTTTGCATTATTTACACCAATATCATTTTTGTCAGCTTGCTCTAGAGCTAAGGCCTATAATTCTGTACAGTGTATCTAAATCATATACAGGAAGTCATTGCTATTGGAATTTGATGTTTCTGATCTTAGTCACAGTCACATCTCCACTGATAGTCAATGTTTTTTTTCACCTTATACAGTCCATGATTGATGATGTTGACTTTTCTCACCACAGTCACAACTCAATCACATTTATGCAAATAAATGTCACCACTCAGGTATCCAATCAAAGATGTAATTGTGATTACAACCAATGAAATCCCACATGAGACCTTATATGCTAATGAGGTCACTAAGTCAGCATCTATCGAATCCAGACCACTCATTCATCTGTATATACTGGAATCTTTGGAAATTAACTCATGCATATTAATAACGCCATGGTTCAAAGAGCTATGACAACTTCTCTCACAGTATTTGACATATCAGTTGCATGCTAAAACAAAATATTGGAATACAGCATGGTTGGTGAGTACCGATAAGCACAATAAACATGTAACATCCTGTTACAGCATAGACTAAAGTAACTTACGGAAAGCAATGAAGTTTACTCGGGGAGAGTTTTTTCAAGAGAATCAAAAGTATCTAAACTGAGGACAGCTTCTCACTCAGTTTTTGATCAAAACAGGGATAAAATTCGGAATTTGTTGATAATCTGCAACCGAAATGTCAATTATTCATGTAAAAGTAAATCTCACTCTATTATCATGCTCAATACATGAATATTTAATATTTCTGAACATACATATTAAAATAACATAGCATTAGCATAAGAGTGCAAAAGGACACTAAAAATGGCTTTAGCAAAGGATTACTGGAAATGTGGCATATTTGATGTTATGCAACCATTTCTATAATGCAGCAAAAAACTACAGCAGTTATCGGTGATGTCCACCTATATGCTGATTGTGAATATGCAAATCAGTCGGCTTCCAATCCAAGGCGTTAGTAATAGCAAATTATTACAGTAGAGAGTGACAAATGATGTCAGTGCAATTACCATCTGGGGTAGGATCTGCATACAATAGCAAAAACAATAGCTTATGTCTCATAAGACGATTTTCATCAGTCTTGATAGACATGCTCAATTGAAACATCTGACTATAGGTTGATTGAATGGTGTTACCTCCAAAAAAAACCAGTTCCCTAGGACAATGACCAGGATAGCAGACAGGCTGACTGCCAGAAAACTTCACACATGCTGTTAGTGTTGCCTTGATTATACTGACAAAAATTGGGCGGCATGAAAACTTTCGATAGGTTAATTGCAAAGATACGATCAGTTTACCTCTCTTATCAGCCAAACACCGAAACTGAATCACCGAAATGCTATTTGACTTACATGCAAAATATCACACAATTTACACTCAGTAAAAAGTGAATACGGCCTTTTATTGAAAGTTTAGATGTCATCAGATGTATAAACACAGCATGGCATTACTTTCTTTGCAGAAATTGCATCCAATTTGACACGTATATTTTGTTTCGTGAAAGTTTCGGACTAAACCCAATACCGAAGAGAAAGCAGAAAAATATGACTATTATCAAATAAACATGGTTTGTCCATTTACCGTCTAATTTGTTCACTGAGGAAGAACAACAGACATTTGGTGCGCCACAAAGGAAAAATTACTAGGTTGTTTATAATCTGCATTTTGGAAAATAATACAATGGCGAAACCAATGTACAAACTGTTTATCATCTCATGTTCCGAGCAATATCCTCAATGCATGTATGGGGTCTGGAAAATATGTTGGGATGATGCATTTCTTGAGGCTCAATTTTCAATCTCACATATCTGATAGGCATTCCTTGATTTTGAGGTGTGGGCGACTTTGGCTGGTAATTTGGTACAGTGACCTTACAGCAAGATTCTTATGGTTTTTTTCCCAGCCATTGTGTCTGACCAGCTTTCCTTTGACAGTGAGCATTTCAAGATGTTCCAACACAATGGATTTTCAGACTCAATGGTTTGATTGAAATGACACATACAAACCAAAGTTCAATATCTGTCACTGACACAGCAACTGGATAAATGCTATTATTAATCAACAATAGTCCCTGTGAAAGCTGAAGCCAGAATATGAAACCAAACACCATTCAATCTATTGTATATTCCGCGTAAGTTTGTGTACATAAAACCAAACTGTTCTTTTACAGACTCTTAAATGACACCTATGAATAGATACAAGTATATCAATAATTACTTTACTGTTAATTTTGATGAGATTTAGTTGTTCATACAGCTGAAAATTTACTGCAATATTCAGTAAAACTTTTGGATAATAGGCGACAATATCTCAGACAGGCCTGGGGCACAAGTATGTGAACTTTTGATCTGAAAACACTGAAAGCTTGCCGTAATCGCTGGTTTAGTACCCTATAATGCAACAGTTGCTGATATACGGGTTACCGGGTTACCGTATCCTGAACGAGCACATATGATGAACATCAAATATAAACTTCAAGTTGCTTTGTTCCTTGTACTCCTAACGTCTCATATTTCTCCAATTTCCTTGAATTGTTGTTGAGACAGTCACATCCTACAGCGAGCATTATCACAGCTGTTGTGGTCCAACAAACCTCCTGATTTTACTGAAATCTCTTCTTTGGTAATCAGTTCATCTGCCAGAAACAAAACCTTGCCAAGCAATGAAAGAAAATAGGACTCCACCTGTGAAAAGTTTCAAAACTGTCGACAACAATAGCCTCGTACTGAACTGCCAGAAACTGTCCTGCCAATCAACAATTACGACTTCCTTGCTATCACTCTTGTTTACGTTTCGTAAAACCTTTGCATCTTTTCTATTTTTAGTTATATTGGAATGACACAAACATGTTTCCCTGTAAATTTTCACAGAACACATGTGACTGAACAAAGAGAAAATATTTTCCCAGGGTATTTTGTGAAAAAACTATCACACAGATAGGAAGGTTCAACTGCTAGGTGTGCCGATTTTACTAGGTATTGTTTAAGTCTACTGTAATTTGTAAGTTCAAAATCGTTAAAACTAGATTGAAGTGCTACATGTTTTACCCAATACCGAAGAGTATAGTGGAACGTGTACGTGTATAATCTGTACCAATATTTTGTGATGATGAAATTGAGCTTAGTATTGGTCCGATTACACTTGTCAATGATATCAAAATCACATCACAGGGTGCTTTGACAAGACGAACACTGAAATGGAGAAAGAACCACACACCATGAACCCTTTGGACCAAACTATCAGGTTCAACTCGATTTGCAAAGATGTTGATATGTCAATAGAGCTGGATGATCAGGCTGGTGTACTTTGGTATAGTACAGAAGAGTGTAGTTTATACTTACGGTAGAAAAAATTACTTCCAAAATGTTCTAAAACATGTGAGCTACTGTCGCTATAAAGTTTAAGTGTGACCACATGATTAACCTCAAAGCTATCAGGTCACCGTCCACTGTCTTGCCCAACGGACACCAGATATCATGTTGTTGGCATCAACATGATCAGGATATGAGTGATCAGGGCCTGGCCATCCTTATTCACTTTTCTGGTATTTGCAGCGTTTCCAGATCATTCGTATTCTGTTACTTGAAGCATCTCCCTTCCACTGTGTCTATGCTTAAGGCTGTAAGACCTTAGTGTGTTAATTAAATCTTGATTTTAGAATAACAAACACAACTGTGTAAATTTAGAACAGGACTTCAGAAATACTTGTCAAGCATTATTCCAGAATTCGTGAAGGAACTAATTGTTATTTTTACTCTTTGTGAAATCAGCTGTCTACACCAAAGATACCTGACAACATAACATGCAAGTACATATAGTGAAAGTACACGCTATTTTTAACTGTTCTCTGAACTCGATCCTGATTCACATATTCTACACATGTTGACTGTATAATTCAATATTTACTCTGCGGCCCATGTTCAGAGACAAGAATATATGTCACAACACTAATTTATTCACCATCACAGCCAACCTCAGAAAACATTCCAGTATATTACATAGTGCAATTATAGTGATGAAAACATGCCCTAAGGTACTATCACCCACAAAATCATTTTAGCAGTTTTGATTGATTATTTTTTTCTTTAAAAGGTACTATCACCCACAAAATCATTTTGGCATTTTTGATTAATTATTTTTTTCTTTTAAAATGGTTTTCCGCAATATGCCGGCTGTGTGAATCACTTGGTTGGAATTTGCGACAGTAAGGCATTATATGATACGAACACAGATTTCCAGGTTAAAAATATCCGTGCTGTACATTTTGACTCTCAAATACCAGACACAGTGTCACTTTGCAGTTGCAATATTTCTTATTCAGACATCTTTGATAAGTGTTCAAGACATTTTGAGATTGAATGAAAAATGTTTTCCTGGTGAAACTTTTCCGAAACAAGTTTTCTCATAAATATCTGATATGAGGAAATCAGTATCTTACAGCTTCAGTAAACAGATCGTGAATCTAATTACTCATCCTGCCAATAAATATGACAAAAAATATTTTTGTTTCATCTTCCGTTCCCTTTCTGTTGTTATCTATGATTGCTTTTTGTCAGTCATTGGCTACATGTCACCATGCCTCAGTGGTTGGTCGATGATCGATAAATTTGGTGACAGAATTTCAGAGGAAATGATCAATTTTTCCATGAAAGTATTTTCACTTCTTGTACAGGTAAACTTTAAAATAGATTTACAGAAATTCACACAACCGGTTTCACCTGCTACAGTACCGGTATAACATTCCATATTTCTTTAGTTTTTCCATCTGTCAGGGTGACGCAAACTTTTTATTTCACTTCTTCAAAAATCTCTTTAAAAGTGACAAAAGTTTTGCCTGACGATACATGACATTTGCAATCAGTTCAAGACGATTTCGTGACTGGCATCGCAACTATTTTTGGGAATAAGCCAGCCAGCGAATCAGTATGAAACTGAACCGTCCCCACACGGTACGTATAGACCACCTACTGATAGTGAAGGCCGGACTGCCATAGATCACTTCCTGTAATATTCACTCAATGGCGTATACTGCATCGCGTCATAAGATCCTAACAGCTGATGATGCATATTAATAACGGAAGTCCCAACCACTTGCCTTCCATAACAACATGAAAAATATTCAAAGTCAACTACTATTATCTACTCCTGACAAACAATTTACACAAAACTACTGCATGACAGCAAATTTTACAGCAAAAATTAAAACTATTTTGGAAGTCTGAGAGAGAAAAAGTAGTTTTGGCATGGCCGTAAACAAACTCATTTAAATTATGGAGTGAAACAAAATGAATTTTCTAGACATGCCTGTTTACGTAATATGTTATTGACTTGAGACTTTGCTTGAACATTATCTGTGAGATCAAAATTTTTGCTTTTCGTGTGGTATTAAAATAACAACAAAACAGAATCGATTGAAATTACATCCATGCCAGAATATCACTTGACTTGAAATGAGCCTCATTGTACAAACAATTAGATTTCGGAAAAACATGTTTATATTTTGCTGCATTTTTATCCATCTGTCTGCATCATGTGATCACAGAGGCCACAGATGCAATACTTCAGAACCATCTCACTGGTATTACGTTTAAATTTTTAACCCTTTGAGTGCCCAAGTCAATTTTTGTCACTTCTATAAAATATACCGTACTCCTGTCAATTTTTTTAGATGTTTGCCAAAATTTTGATACAAAACTGCAGCCAATGAGATGTGATGTCAATTTGGTCCAAAATTATCAAAACAACTACAGAAAAATTCATAAAAATCTGTAAAATATTGCACTAAAATTTTTGTGGGAAAATTGCAGTGCTAAAAGGGTTAATCATTGTATGTACATTTGTATGGTATCTACTTCAATATGTGGACTTGAAGTGAACTCATAGGGGGTGGCATGGTGGTGACTGGGGAATCAACAGTTACAGATCGTCCTTCTTGTTGAACGCTCTTTTAATGGCAACATTTGGCAACTGCATACGGAGAGTATCGCAAGACATTTTGGAACATGTATATATGATCGTCATTAAACTTTCTCTTATGAATCAGCAATCCATGCTACTAACAATATTGCGTCGATAATGGTGACGCACATACTGACATCGCCAACTTTAACATATACAGAAACGGTTTGTTAGCAAATAGGCACGAACAATCAATTGGACTTTTAAGACCCAATCTGTCAAAAACTGTTAAACTCAAAAAATCAGAAAATAAAAATATCTTCAGGTCAACTGGCAGGGTGTACCAGGCCAGATTACAGCGTATCATGAGAGACTAAACAGTGGATTGATAGACACAACTTTCAAACTGCTTCTCTGAGGCAGCAAAATATCCAACTAAGTGTCAAAAACTGTTGTACAGCCTTCTACAGGAAACGATCAACACTCTTCATTTGGTATGAAAGTATAAACACGTACATACCTTATCAAATAAAAGTTTCTTCGTTTCTTCACAAAAGTTTTTAAAGGCAGAAATCAGAAGTCTCGTAGGAACAAAACACAGCAAGAGACTTTAAAACATATTCCAATCCTTCTACGTCTTCGGTTTTTTTAAAGAGATTTTCTTCTAAAAATTGGCTTAAACTGAGACACGACTATCCTGTTAGGTCATCCTCAACTGGCTACGGCTCGGACTAGAGGTACTAAAAAAAACTCCACAGCGTACTAAACCACACACAAGCTTGAAACTGAGACGCTCTGTGGACACTGCTGGTCTTTTACTCATACATCAGGGTCCATAAACAGCTGACGTAGAAATCCTACGCTGTAAAAACACAGGAAGGGCCCCCGGAAGGAGATTTTCTCGGGGCGGCCCAGTAATTTTCTTCCCCTGATTAAAAATAACTTCTTGTGCACGTCCTAGATGGCAAGGTGAGGACAAGAGGCCTGAACCAAGGAAGGAAGAAAACAGGCCTGGATAGTATGGAATAACATCGACTCTGGAATGTAGGGACTGCAGTAAACAGCCAACAGACTAGACCTGGTCAAATTTAGGCATGGTCTTTTACATCAAATAATTTTTATAAACTCCGCCAATTTAGATATTGATGACTCTTATAAACTTTCTTCATGAGTCAAGATGTTATGATGATTCATAAATCTATAGTGAGTTGGTGGCTTGGGTAAGCTCTGTTTATTAGAATGTCCCTGAATGCCAAACGTCATGATATTAATACTAAGGAAATGCCCTTCCGGAGTCATTCAAACTCACAGACAAGTTAAGCCAATCATACTTCAAATTTTTCGGGGGGGGGGGGGGGGGGGGGGGGGGGGAAATAATTGTACACAAAGTTGTCCTAAGTTTGTCTGAAACTAACTATGAATGAAGAAAAGTGACATGGCAGTTGTTGCTTGATATGTTGGTTTTTGACGGTCAAGATGGAACCAAGGATTTGAAACACATTAACGTTTGAATTATACTGGGTGACCTATGGTTGGGGCTTGTCTGCATGGAATGACAGCTGCCCTTATACGGTAGGCATGCACTGACTCACTTTCAATACCTGCATCACAGCACAACACAGGGCATTTTTATGATGTCAAAAGGACAGGAATTGATCCTAAACATCTTATTTTAGTTTCAGATAAATCCCAACAGAATCATTTCCAAGTAAATGTTCTGCGTTTCTATATAACTTGCTGAATCTAATATTTTTCTAGACAACATTTGTACATCTGATAATGCCAGTACCTTACCATGGTTTGACTCTACTGTTTACAAAGGTGAAGTTGGATCTGTTTACAGAGATACTCAGTTGAAAAGGCCAATGTATCAAAGAAGATGTAATCCAACAAAAGTTGAAATACAAAATTTATTTTATGATTTATGATACCTGTCAAATGATCAACTGCAAGTGTAATTTTCAAAACAGGATGAAGTCAAAAAAATTTCTCCAGTTCATTAAAACTGACTAATTGTACTTCTCACTATAGAGAGTAAAATTAAATTCATGAAGCTGTTGCTGATATGATACATAAATTACCGCTGACGAAATCAGATACTTTTTCTATTTATAAAATGACATGAAGTGGTACTGAATTCAACTTTATACTTGCTATTTTGAGAATGTTGCTCTTCCTTTTCTAATTTAATGCATTGGGATTCAGGTTCTGACTTGGGTATCTTCAAATTTTTATATAACAGCACACGTACATTGTGACTTTTCATTCAGGGTTCTCCCAAGGGAACTTTGACAGGTGGGTCAACCCCTCTGTTCAAACAAAAAGAATACATTGTCATGATAAAAGAACATGCAAATTGTGCATTGTCATGTAAATTGACCACCCACTGTTTGTCACAGCTGTGAGGAACACTTGTTTGCTTTTCAGACCATAGACCCTTGGGTCTATTTTCAGACTCATCATGTTGAATGACACTTTCAATGATTACAGCTGTTGTGGGAGACCACAACTTTTCTTGCATGATTAATCAACAAAGGAAGCAGGAAAATCTAAAGGTCACTTGAGGACAAACCAATCACTATCTGATTGTCATGCATACATTATGTGATAAACAAAACAATCATTGAAAGTCCTCCTCTGGTCCTTAAGACATGATACATACAAAATACTCTACAAATGAATATTTTAGGTATAATATTATGTACCTGTATGTCCTTTTTTGTCCTTCCATTCCAAATTTATAGTAAAATAAGCCTAAGGAACACCATATTTAGACTTTCAAACTTTCACAATACCATTTTGGTCTACAACTTGGATGGGGGGGGGGGGGGGGGGCTAAGGTTGAATCTCATGGAGTAACTAAAGTTTCCACTTGCTTATTGTTGTGCAAATCAGAAATTAAATTTTTCCCAATTGAGTTAACACAGGGATGGCGGCCATTTTGAATTTCAAGTGTCGTTAAATATTGGATAATTTATTTTATCTTTTACCAAGTTTTGCGACATGATCCCTGATTTTTTTCTTAATTGCAAAAGGGAAAGTTTAAAGTTCCCCTACAGAAAGTTTGGTCCGCCAAAAATGAACTCTTTCCCTCAAAACAGACATTTTGTCCTGCAGCCAAATATCAAATATGTGCAGTATCCACAGAAGTAGAAATACATCGCAATATCAAATTGAGTGTGAAATGACTAGTGTATCAGTAATTAGCTAAGATGTAAATCGATTGCAAGTAGTACGTCAACTAATATCAGATGTCTTCGCTGGAAGGGAAATTTCAGAGTAAACAGAAAAATTACAGTTTACAAGAGTGAAAAACCAAACAGCGGAATTGGCTCTCTTAACACCACCAAAGAAGATGAAAACCGATTTCTTTGTGCATTTGGTTTGACAGATCCTTTTCCATGAAGGTTAAAATATTATGTTCTATACCAAAGCATTGTTATAATTTATAATTGTTCTGGTTTATCTGAGGTACAGACTTTCAAAAGACTATGGCTGCAATTACTCAGATACATTGTTAAAAATAGCAATCACAGCCTACAACAATGTTCTGGAAATAGTTTACTGTATGCAGAGCGACTAAATTTAGAAATTTCTTCAGTTGCAATTTGGCCTGGTAGTAAAACAATATGAACTTAGCTCTGGGAGGTATGACCCCACAACTTCACATAACAAACTGATATGGGTCAACATTTGGCGTGTTCAATAGATCAACATGGCTGACTGGGTAATCTATATGATAATAAATTCATTATAGTGTGTTAAAATGGTATTCTGAGTAATATATTTAAAACATATCGTTTCTGCATATCCTCCAGTTCTCACCGTCAATTTATGTGATTGAAAGAATGAAGGAAACAAGTACATGCGGATTAAAAAGTCTTATGTTGGCTGATTAAATATTCAGGATAAAAGGCAGTGATTTGATTGGTCAGTTCACATGCTCTACAGCAAATTAGAATGACAGTTCCTAATATCAATTTTGGAGATAACTAAATTTGAAGTGGGGACTTGGACTATACAATGTACAAAAGCTAATTATTACTACCTCAGAAAATTATAATTGTATGCTTCAGTTTATGGAAAAAATTCATCAATCAACTTCAGGAAAAATGTTATCAGGTCTTGGTATATTAGAAATCTGTCCTGTATTTTGCTGTTTTGAAAATTTCAGGCTCTTTTGAAATCAAAATTTTCAAAGTTGAAAATTTGTTACAAAGTCTGAATAGATTAATCAACAGAAACAAGAAATAACTAATTTATTTGAAGCAAAACAGCCATGAAGAGACTTTCTACACATCATTTCACCGACATGATAAAAAATTTTTCCGTCAGACTGTACCATTGGTACTTATGTTTCCATTATGCAGTTCTAGAAGAATATGTTTACATGATTCTCGCCTCATTGACAACTTAACCAGCTGAGAAAATGCCTTTCTGTCAGAGACTTGGAAAGTTCTCAACATTTTTGTCCAACTTTTTTGGCAAAAATTCAACCACGGGAGTAGAGTATGGTTAAAAGCATGGAAGTTGTTTATTTACAGTTCCTGCACAGTGCAGTAAACAACCGCCGTTATGAGAAGTTACTTTATTATGGGCAGTCTGATGATGTTCAAACTCCAAACTGTCCAGATGTCCAAAAAAAACTCCAGCACTGTGTCGTGCCCTTGAGCAAGGTACTTTACTCCTCATTGCTCCAACGGGTGGTGGATTATGGGTAACCTCATCCTGTGATTGGGCATTCACCCATTGTAGATTGAATAAAAAAAGGCATTCCAATTATACTAATAAAATGGTATTTGCTAACATATATAGCGTTGGAAAAAACTTTCAAGATAATCTCTCAAAACGATTCCAAATAAGATTTCACTCATGAAAGCACCATGACTGTACACGGTATGATGGACCTCTGTTTAACTTGGTAATTCACATGATTTTCATGATGCTACGATATTTCAATTTTTCACATTTTTGTAAATTATTCAACATTTCAAAACAAGAATCCTTGCATCCTAGGAACACAAACTAACCAGTCTGGGCGCTGAGAAAACACGATTTTCGATTAAACAAAGTGAGCAAGGTGAGTTTTGATGACTGAAGAAAACTTGACGAAATATATAGTGATTGATCTCAGTATAAAATTATTACAATTTCAATTCCTGAAGTCTGTTGTATGTAGGTACGCATATGTTTAAATGGTTAAAAATACTTTATTTCCACACATTTCTGTGAAGAATGTCAAAATAAGGCTACTGTTTGGAAGGAAGGGTTCTTTAAAGCATAATAATCGTGACTGCTAATTATGACTAATGTCTGTGTGTCCCTGGCCTGTCGAGAAGATGTCCCGTTTGTTGCAAAAGTGATGCTCCACGAGAGATCAAAGGTCACCCGTGTTCTTCCCATTAGCTGTGGCAAAGGTCATTGACACCGGGGCCCTTGGAGCACATCAAGGCGCAGACAGATTATCGATTCAAATACAATCACGTCCAAAGTCTCATAAAACTACACAATGATTGATACAGAGCAGTACGATTCTTTCCATGCTATGTATACCAATCGCGGAGAAAAAATCAGCTCCGATTACATGACGGCTGAAGTATTTCTGGTATGTTGGTGCAGTAATGAGCTTGTAGGGGAAACTGTTTGACCCCATGGTGACCTAGACGACCTGTTATCAGTGCAATACGAGTATAAATCTACAAGAACAACTGAGAAGTTACAGTTAATCTGTGTGCTTTCAAAATATGATTAAGGTAGGATGCGCCTCGGGGACTGATATTTGGACTCTCAAATTTTTACAATTCTTTTCTGATCTACCACCTGTGGGGGATCATTTTAAAGCTATTGGAGTCTGCAAAATATTCTCTGTCTTCGCTTTTTCAAAATAGAAAACTTCACTTTTCCCATAGAATTAACAAAGGGATTGTGGCCATTTTGAATTTCAAATATCAATAAATATTTGCATGCTGACCCCTGATTTTTATTCTTGGCTTGGCAAGAGAAAGGTTGAAAGTTTCTCTGAGGAAAGTTTGAGCAAAAATTTAAGTTTTTTATTTCGAGGTGCATGCTACCTTACGTTGAATTTAGTCTCGTGTATCTATAAGATGTCTAAATCCCATGATCAATGCTGATAGCATGAAAAGAATTGATGGTTGTATTTTGTGTCTGACAAGGTGATGGAGATGTTTTAGAATTTGATAGCTGATAAATATCAGTCAGACAGTGAAGAGGGAAAAGCCGTCCTGCACATTCCACCCCTTCACCCCTAAATTTTGGTATAACCCTATTGATTCTGGAGTTAAGTTTGGACCTGTACATTTTGAAACACACGGGTGAACTGGGTCACAAATCTCAAAACAATATTTTTTCATTGCCTTGTAATCTATGGTGCTCAGTGATGGGTACAGGCTTTCACTATATATCTCAATCTTTTGGCAACACCCTTGACAGATATCCATTTTCACCAATCTGGTTTTCAACACTTTTCCCAAAGGTAGCACATTTGGCACCAGAAAACTACAATCTCACATTCAATCTCTCTTGCATGTGATTTCCTTTAAGGTTCAGTCCACTGAGAAAAGATGAATTTCTTCACAGCTGTGGACAATTAATAAAACTTCGAGTTCTCACTTTGTTTCAGGAAATTGCAGTCTGTATCATGTGTATACAGACATATCCAGAAAACAAAAGTAAACATGCTTCTCCAAATGATGGAGGTGTGCATTAACCTGGAAACAATACTTTCACTCAATAATTATTATTCAACATCCTCACGAATCCAATGACAGACATATATGGACCTATGTAAATGGGAATAGATGATGTATGGTAGATAGAGGTACTGAGCGGAGCAAACATAAGACTGTTCAATGTGGATTGACGACAAATTTTCTAGGCTGCATATGTCACAAAGACTTCCCTAGGCTGCATATGTCACAAAGACTTCTGATACATGCAATGTTTCCTTTCTAGATAAATCAAACGTCAACTACATGTATGAGAACATTGGAGAGCCAAAATTTCACTTGGAGGTGACCCAGGTGCAATCACAAGTTATCATACAGGAATCAATGAGAAATACCAGTAATAGTGATTGACCACATAGTCAACATAAAACCAAGCATTTTCACCTCAGTGCTGGGCTTCTAACCAGGGCTATTACCCATTTATCACAATGGTTTAGCCCAATCCTATTGTTTGCTATGTCAAAGTTGGAACTCTACACGAGGCAGTGGGGGCTGAAAGTACCAGAGCAACAAAGTGACTGCCATCGAGAAGAAGTCCATGTTACAGATTACGTCACTGTGAAATGTGCTTACATAATGCTCAGTGAAACATACCTTCAGTCCTGAATACAGAAAGAAAAGACGAGGAATGCACCGTCGTAATATTGTCAGGTTAGGTCAGAAATATCTATGCAAATGAACAGAAAGCTACTCTTCATACGCAACAAATGAAGAGTACGGTCTTTTTTCTATGGTACAGTGCAGTGAGGTTTGATTTAAAAAAACAGGTCTTACATGATTATTTCATAATTTATGCACAATTTTGAGAAGGTTCCAGACTGGCTGTAGTCACTTGGCTTATCAGGGTGTATGCAACAGTTGCTGGCCATTGCATGCACCCAATGATCAAGTATAATGCTTTAATTTACTATATTGATGTTCATATACCCATACCTTGGGGCCACTCTAAGAAGGTGCTTTATAATATTAAAAAACACCAAAATTAGACTGACTTGTCCCTTCATAATGATATTCTAGTTTACACTTAAACTTTTCATTTTTTACACCCTTTTTTCAAAGTTTCTGTTCTTGACTAGATCGCACCAGTCACTCCTAAATTCTCTTCCCAAAAAATGTTAAGTGCTGTTGCAACACAATTCACTTTACTTTCCTTTGAGTATTAAGCTCAAATATTCTCCATCACTTGAAGTAATGCTAAATGATGATGTTATGAAAACAAATAAAAAGCGATCAAAATAAAATGCCCTCTTTAACGTTTACCGTACCATTTCCCCAGGAGGAGCATCAGCTTTCAAAGGTTGGTGTGTACAATCGGCATATGGTGCACGGCTGGCATATGGTCTGTCAGACCTGGAATATTATGTGTCGGTCAACTATCCAAAGAATTTTAACACAACTTAACGCATAAAGTTAAATTTCTGTAAAATGTACAAAAACATACACTTTCTATATTTAAATCTGTAACTGCGCAGGAGTCTTGAATGTAGTGAAGACCTTACCCTATTGACATGCATCTTGGAAAAATGTGACTAAATTATGAGAATGCTCCTTTTCAAACAAATTTGAAATAAATCATCAGTAAGGATCGCCAATCCTTTTGCGTCGTACCATCTGTACTAGAACTTTACATTTACTTTTCCAGCTCAATAGGCTGTTTATTATTAACCTTTTGTGAGTCGTAATTTTTCCCACCAAAATTTTAGTGCAACATTTTACCATTTTTTATAAATTTTAGTGTAATTTTTTTGATAATTTTGAACAAAATGGACATCACATTTCATTGGCTAGTTTTTTATCAAAATTTTGGCAAAAATTTGAAAAAAATTGACTTGTAAATACGACATGCATTGACTTTGGCGCTCAAAGGGTTAAATCAGTCTATGCTGGCAGGTTCAGTTTAACACAACTAGATCATAACCAATCCCTGATGCATACACTTTTCAAATTGATTGGTTCACTGCTGTCTACCGGTATGAATTAGAAACTGCCAATGAAAACTTTAAGGTGAGTGCTCAGAATGCAAAAGTTTTCTGTCGGTCATGTGAAGTAACCAAGAATTGCTCCTGTCCTACACCAATAGAAATGAGTATTGTTCTTACCATGCATGCACATCCATTAAGCTGGAAATTTTCAGACAAACAAGTTTGCCTCTGTCACAGATCATAGGTCACACAGTATTAACATGCAGTAATTAGCACAGCCTTTGCACCCAGGATAATACCAACAGGTTCCCTTAATTGGTGCAACGCTCTTTCCCATTCAGGTCTCCCTGTACAACACTTAAATGAGATACAACTATTCCCTGCATCCAATTATACATAATTGTGACCAATTATCCCGTATTTGTTCAACCATGGATTTACTCAAAACACTGTCAAGTCTAATCAGCTCCATTTTGTTGCATTGAAAGATTATCTAATCTGTAAAAATATGCCAGGAATGAGCAGGTTATGCCATCAGAGCTCATTCAGTTGGCCAAAAGTTGAAATGGTGCTGCTGCCCTCTTGTGGCCAATAACAAAAACCTTTTGTTTTTAGCTTCTTATCCTTCAGGCTCTTTGTTGGCCAGTGATGGGGACACAAACTGAAGCAAAATTTCTTCGTTTGCATTTTGCCTGGACAAGCACAATAGCTTCTACTAAGGGTGGTAATTATGAGGTCACACATCTCTCAGTCACAGAAAGTGCCTTCTGCATGACTCATAGCGGCCAAAGGAAACCACAGAACCACAAACTGCAAGGAAAAGACTTCCTGTCGATAAAAATACTAGGCCTTACATTGATTGAATTACGAGTGGACAGAGTTTCAAACTTCTCACACAATACGATGTACAACTGACTAAAGGTGTCAATTTCCCTACACCAATATTTTATCTCGGGTCATTTCATGACTTTTGGGAACACCTAAGTCCTACAAAGGACCAAACAAAGGCCCTCTTGTGGACACTTCAAGGGCACTTACAGTGGGCACCCTGGGGCAAATGCCAGGGTCCTATGCTGCAATCTGTCATCTCCCCTTCTTCAGATGCTTGACACGACGACAGCGAATGTCACTTTAGCAAACACCACAAGCAAAGTTTGTCCGGCTGCCCTAATAGGCTAAATGTTGCAAAGCTTGACACGAGCTTACATGATAACTTCAGAGAGATCAAGCATTTCACAGTAAAGAAACAGCTCACTGAATCACAATCACTGGTCTGACGATACTTTCTGCAGTGCAGGGAAGTGCATGTTTTCTTAAGATGAAAATTTATGGCACAAAATTTACTTCCTGAAAAGTTAAATGAATTTGTATTAACACAACTGTTGAAATTTCTCAATGGCCTTTATAGGGTCAGAAATTCCACCTTTTGAAATATTTGTATCATATCTTGTTCTGTGTTAGTTTTACATTTGATACTATGCAGCATGACAGTATTACAATGTTTAGGATTTGCCAATTGGCTGTAAATCTCTAATCTCCTTTTGATTGTTTGAAGTCAACTCAGAGTACATCATCTTTTTGACAAGACATTGATACCGGTGTATGTTGTATTTATGTGTTGTACATGTATCAGTCTGGAGCGATACCTACTGGTAAAAATCAATAATGCTTGCTGTTTTTGAACTTTGTTGAGTTTCGTACAAAAACCCTACGTTGTCCCTTCACTGGTATACAGATGTGAATCAAAACACAGCAAGGGGAAGAGAGTTTC